>NC_091294.1:72920998-73093498 GCF_038502225.1 Cherax quadricarinatus | reverse complement strand
TATGGTGTGAATATAATGCAGAGAATCCATAGTTTGGAGATAAGGAGGAGGTGTAGGATTACCAAAATTATTATCCAGAGGGCTGAGGAGGGGTTATTGAGATGGTTTGGACATGTAGAGAGGATGGAATGAAATAGAATGACTTTGATAGTGCACAAATCTGCAGTGGAGGGAAGACGGGGCCTAGGAAAGGTTTATGAGTGACCATTAGGCTGACCACATACTTGGTATATAGTTTGATCTCTCGTCTGCGTGTGTGTAAAACTGCCAGAAGAACTTGCCTAAGCCTATCAGAGATTCTTGTAACCAAGTCTAAACCTGTCAGAGAGTCTTGTAACCAAATTTAATCCTGTCAGTAGATCGATACTGCCTACGAAATACAGAGCTCTGCTTCCCGATGTACAGAGAAAAGATACTCCCCAAAGCTAAGCCATGAACGAAAAGGGTACACGAGCCCCTATGTAAACAGAAGCAGAAAACGGAAGTTCCGAATTAGATATGGTGGACCTCCATGACGAGATTCTGCAGAGCAAGACGCCAACACCCTCTCCTGAGTTTAGTAACCGGCTTCCCACTAAAACCGTTCACCGGTCTTGTACCGGCCCGGGTCTTTTCCAGATGGTGACCCGGCGAACCACAGTGTTGGTGGAGAGCAGACATGTTTGCTCAGGAAGTAAGACTCATGGCTCTGATGGTATTTAGGCCTGGGTTCCACCTGATCTAATTTGGAGATTTAATCTTCCCATTTCCCTTTCCGGAGAAAACTTTGCTTGATGAGTACCGTCATAGAAGCTAAAACTTTGTGTAGTTTTAAAAATAGGTTAGATAAATACATGAGTGGGTGTGGGTGGGTGAGAGTTGAACCTGACTAGCTTGTGCTACTAGGTCTGATGCCGTGCTCCTTCCTTAAGTGAATGTGACCTGACCTGACTAGGTTGGGTCATTGGCTTAAGCCGGGAGAAGACTTGGACCTGCATCGCATGGTCCAGTAGGCCTGCTGCTGTGTTCCTTCTTTCATATGTTTATGTTTTGTGGTGACCTTAGTTTACAGGGTTCAGTGGTCACGAAAAGGTCAGGCCATCTGTTCTGCAGCTGTTCTTAAGAATTTAGTGTGGAGTGTTACAGTGTTACCAAGGCTTGTTTTTATAGTCTTTTAGAATCAGAGCTCAATGTGTCGAAGGAGGAGCGTCTATACCACGTAGAGGAAATAAGAAACTGAAAATTCGCTTGAATAAATGTAACAAAGAGTGTGAAGTGGTTGGGAAAGTCTGAAGGAAAGAAGTTACCAGCGAGGAGGATGCTGGGAGCTGTAACAAGTGGAAAGTGGTTTCCTGTAAAGGACGAAACATCAAATTGAGGAAGGTTAAAAGAGCAGATATAACGACAGGAAACAGCTTTTCTCTTCTCCAGGACGAATGTGCTCGAGCGATCACTTAGGATTAGGATACCATTAACTCCCTTGCTAATAAAGGCAAGAACATGCTAGTGGAAGCCGACTCTCATGCTACATGTATAGACCGTGCCTTCTGTAGCAGGGATGGGAAGGTGAAGCAGCGTGCGTGTTTCCCTGGACATGGTGCTAGGGACATGATCAACTGGTTGTATAATAATTTCAGGCAATGGGAACAAACATATTATATGCTTCAGTGCGGGGGTTGGGGTTGATAATGAGATGGGCAAAAGATAGGGAGCCGCAGGTCAAGTGCAAAACAGCAATACATCTAATTAGGTGTAAGGCAGGGCTCCAGATCATATATAGTATTTTCCATAGACGAAGGTTGGGTAGTGAATGTACGTCCTAGGGTAACTAGTGTAAATTGCTGGTTAGACAGGTAGTGCAAAGCATTTGCAATCCCATTAATTGATACCTGGGGTAATTTTATGACAAACATGATATATATGCAAGGGATGGGTTACATCTCTCTGGGGTAGGAGTGGCAGCGATAACCAACTCTGTCGAGATGGCCGTTGCTGTGTGGACAACATGCAGAAATTATAAGATACCTCAAGAAAATGTTCGTAAAACGTTATAATTCATTAAATAGTTACTAATGAAAGCATAGGAATCAGTCAACTGGCAAAGAGAGAAGGGAATAACAAAAACAAAACAAAAAAAAGGGCACAATACCGTGACTGGAATGATACACAAATAACCCGCTCTGGTGGCCTGGTGGTTAACGCTCTCGCTTCACACGGTGAGGGCCTGGGTTCGATTCCCAGCCAGAGTAGAAACATTGGACGTGTTTCTTTCCACCTGTTGTCTATGTTCCCCATCAGTAAAATGGGTACCTGGGTGTTAGTCAACTGGTGTGGGTCGCATTCTGGGACACTGACCTAAGGAGGCCTGGTCACAGACCGGGCCGCGGGGGCGTTGACCCCCGGAACTCTCTCCAGGTAAACATCTCCAGGTAAACCCGCACATAGAAGAGAGGAGCTTACGACGACGTTGCGGTCCGACTAGTGTTGAGAGAGAAGAGGTCGGCGAGTGACTACTTTAAGGTCGACTATACTAATAATAGGAGCGCCATGAATAAGACAGACGAGCTAAAATTAATGCCATGTACAGGAAGCATAGATATTATTGCAAAATGAGAGAGACCTGGTTCAACTTCAAACAGAGAGACAAACTTGCTGAATGCAAAGCTATAAATAATTCCACACCAACAGGGTCAACAGGTAAGGTAGTGGAGTGGTGTTGTCAGATAATTTAAACGGTTGCATCTGATAAAACATAAGAGTGGAAGCGATGGCCACCTAATCTACTTCGGTACAGTTTTCTTGAGGAACGTGAAAGCCTAATACTGGGTGCGATTCCCAGACCTCGAAACCCAGATAAGGAACACAGGAACACTTCTATGGGACGAAATGTTTTAATTGGAGATTTTAACTTTGGATAAATTGATAGGAACTTGACAGGAACTCTCGACTCAAGCGACTTTCTACATAAAGTCGAAATTTTTTTTTTTACCGTTACCGATACAGTAAAAATGGCTTATACCGATACCGAAACTTTGGCGCATCCCTTCCCATGATACACACATCAGTGAGTGGCAGTGCAGTAACACAAGCAGCCAAGATAGTTACAGTACTGATTTAGCAGATGTGGTTGTAACACACGTCTTCCATACAGTTCTTTAAGTCCCATAAATCTAATGTCATTTTTCCAGTGTTATGGAATAATAATCCGATAATCTCATGGCATCGGTGATGGGGAGGGGGGATGAGAGAGACTTTTTCAGTCCTTAACTCACACACAGATAACACACGATAATCTAGATAGAAAAAAAGAACTCTTTTCAGCAGGTAGCCTAGGTATGGACTTTCCAAGTCCTCTCTGTCTTCCCCATATACTCCTATATTATACAAAAATACACCTGTCAAAACATTGGTTGCTTTTACGAGCAATAGTGAAAGCATTGAAAAACACTGAATTATTTGATTTCAGAATTTCCATTTCCTGAGAGTACATCACTAGAGAACTAATAACGAAGAATTTATTAAGCTCTTGGCAACTTTTTAAAACGGAAAACCCCTTGGTTAAGAGCAGTGGTGTTGACAATAATGAATATTAAGTTGAAAATGGTGTGAAATGTTGACAAGTTGATGACTATGACACATGTGCAACTGTGTATTTTTACTGTCGAAACATTTCATAGTAGGCTTGTTCAGTCAAATACAGAGGCAGCAGGTGTAGTAGTTACATGGAGATGTAGTCTGTCCCTCAACCTTGGAAAAATAATATTTGAGGTGGTTAGTCCTTCAGCCTGGAGAAGAGTTCAGCTCCATGGTCGGAAACTATATGAAGCTGAAGCATGAGAATAAAGTCTTAAATACAGTCAAAGATGAGGTGGAAGATCTCGAAGACACTGACTGAAGAAGCCTACTGTATTGGCGAAACGTTTCAACGATTAATATACCTAACTGTATTAATGTTCGTAGAATTACCGACAATATGTAAAGTAAAAGGACACAAGTGCATCTAATGTGACATTTTATTGTGGCAACGTTTCGCTCTCCAGGAACTTTGTCAAGCAGTTGCCACAATAAAATGTTACATTAGTTGCACTTGTGTCCTTTTACTTTACAATATACCTAACTGCTGAACATGTGTCGGTATTGTACTTGTCGGTATTTTATACCATTTTCATCATAACTGTCAGACATTGTAGCACAACAATATCTTGGCTAAGAGGACATTGTCCACACTTTATCTCGTTAATATACTAGTTATGAGTGAGAAGGGTTGGACTCCAGATGGACCTGACTTGTTACTTCTACTACTACTGATTCTTGTCTCCTACAACGTCTTCGAGATCTTCCACCTCACCTTCGACAGTATTTAAGACTCCATTCTCATGCTTCAGCTTCATATCGTTCGAGATCACAGAGCTGAACTCTTCTCCAGGCTGAGGGACTGACCACCTCAAATACTATTTCTCCAAGGCTAATTGACTGATTACATCTCCATTTCATCTGACTGAAGAAGTCTACTGTGTAGGCGAAATATTTCAGCAATAAAGATACCCAACTGTTGCACATGTATCGTAATCATCAGTAAACGTCATGTATTGCGAATCCTGAATGCATGGTGGCAAGTTAAGTTACTTTTCTTTTGCCTCTTAACTATGTTTCCTCAAAGTTACTGCGATAATTATCTGCACTGATCACCTACTGATTGCACAACTGCTGTGCCAATTCATTATTTATTTTCTGGGAAAGTCCGCGTAAATCCGGATAGCCTTAGCTCTACCTGGAACTTACTTGTGGGATGTAAGAACTGTCACAGAAAGAGATCTTACACAGCTTCCGTCACCTTACTAAACACACAAAATTAGATTTTAGTGGAAAAAAAATCATCCTTCTGGAGGAAGAAGCTAATTCTTTGGAGACAAAGAGAGAGAGAGAGAAAACATCCAACATAAAGATTGCAGCAGCACTCCCTAGAGTTGAAATCTCTGCTGGAAAAGACTCTTGAAATATTTCTGACCGATCTGCAAACCACTTTGCAGGGTTATTAAAAAAAAAAAAGCTTCGAGTTAAAATGAATCGGTAAAAAGTCAGAAAAGCTGGAGCTTCTGACTTTTTACCAATCACATATCCATTTGTATTGAATATCAAGGAAGTAAGAGATGATATCCCTGGGTTTCAAGACCTTCTTGATCTCCAGGAAAATACATTTCAGAGACGAAACTTTGCTACAAGTCTTTGTTCAAGTTTCTGGAGCCAAGTAAATAAACCAATTCTCAGTGGGGAAAAGCTGAAAATGTTTTACTGACTTTTCCAACGACGAATTTCTGTGTTGAGTCTCTGGTAGCCATCAACACGAAGGCAGGAGATGAACTTAGTCTTCAGTATGATCTGCGCTGCGCGTTTACAATATAAAATAATGATTTCGCCTGTTTATCACAAAAGTACAATAGCATCTTGAAGGTCAGGACTTAGAAACTTGGATTAACAATCACCAGAGCTAATACCTAACCACATATAGCTAATACCTAATTATTTGTAAGAATAGATTAATACACACCTACAATGCAAGATTACCTTTCATTCCCCTCACAACGTTTTTGTAAATGCTTGGATGATGGAATGAAATTCCAGACCACCTCAAACCTACGTCTTCAAGGGTGATGGACTTATTACATCATCTCTTCTGCTGTCTACTAATTTTACTGTACTTGAAGAAGACTACTGCGTGTCTTACCTAACAACCTGTCGGTATTTTATACCATTTTAATAATCGTACAATATATTCACAAACACAGCTGTACATATACGTTCACGCATCCATACGCCACAATCTACATATAAACAATACATAAATATATACAAATCTAAAGATGCAAATACTATTATATTTGCTGCAGTTTAATTTTATGACAAGACTATTCCTTGTTTTGTGGCTTGAGGTGAAGGGTGGCTGGGCTTATAGATGTTACTTCGCAATATTTATGTGGATCATTCAACGTAAGACGTGGTGAAGGCTTGATCATCCGTATGTTGAACTCGAAACAGAGATAACTTATTTGTACTCAACCGGATGTTCCTGGGCTTATGGGCCACTAAGATAACTTCCCCCAGATCGTACAGCGACCGAAATGAATCTGGTTAATGTTGTGATGGTAGGTACTCGTCAGATGAGGCTGTATCAACAATGGACGCTCAGCCTAGATTATACATCCAGCATTTTATTTTTTCAACTCATTTTTAAGCCGCATTTATTTCTCATCTAATTTTAATTCAGGTGAGTACCATTAATTAGTGTTAATGAATATATGCTCAGGTGGATTAGCCTTTCATTCACATAATTTGGTTTTATTAATATATAAACAACCATTAACCCGCGTTCCACATTCTCTTCCTCTTCACCCTCTCTCTCTCTCCGTCCCTCTCTCCCTCCCTCCTTCTCTAAAACGGAGTTTTTACAGAGAAGAGTTCATAATTTATTTACAAGCTAAGAGCTGCTACCTACCTGAGCTCAGCTACAAACTTTCTCTAACACTCTCTTTATAAAATCTTTAATGTTGAGAAAAATATAATTATGAAAAATGAAGAAGCTGGAGCCATCTGTGTGCTAGAGATCTCTTTTCTTTATTGTAATAACGTATGAATGTTGTGCGATAATTTCAGAGATTCAAGTCATTCGAGGCTCCTTGACGCTGGTGGGGGGGCTCTTGATCTAGGGAACTGGATCTGTGCTTCAGTTCCCTGAATTGAACCTAAATACCTTCCATCTCCCCCCCCCCACATGAGCTGTATAATCCTACGGGTTTAGCGCTCCCCCATGATTATACAATAATCCTGAGAAGGGTATAGCCAGAGTGGCTGCTACCAGTCTTGTGGTACCAGAGTTGTGTTCCCGTTGTCAGCGGTGTTGAGGTAGGTGTGGAACTTTGGTAACAGTGGTTTTGTACAATACATAATATTAACGCCACCCACATCACTCCGGCACTGAAGGCTCTGGTGAAATAGATACATTCAAGTCCAGTTCAGAATAGAAGGCAAGTCACCAAGCACGTTACTCTATTCTGTCGAAAAATCGTATATAAGACAGCGAGGAGGGTGGGGTGAAGTTAGTACAAGAAAGTGGAGCATACTCAAGGTGAGAACGCACTTGTACCTCATACAGGGTACTGCGGTTTGTGATGAGAAGACATAACTACATACAGTGAACAGCGAGTAGCCATCAAACCATGAATATAAAATACACGTAGAAGCAAAGCTTTTAATTTGAAAGCATTTGTCCTTAGCACTTTATCAAGTTTTTCTGAACTATCAAAGAGTGGAATTACGGTAGGTTAATGGAAGAGGGGGGTGGGTGGGTGTATGTTGGCGTGAGGTTGTGTGCGAGGTTGTGTAGGAGGGTGCGGGGTGTTCTTGGGGTGGGTGTTTGTGGAGGGGTAAAAGAGAGCTAGTGTGTAGTATCGTGAGCAGAAAATAAAACTGTGCAAGTAATTTAACCTAGAATGAGCCTATGTCCTGTTCAGCGGCTCTCACGCACTCCCACTTATCTCTATCATTTTCAGATATGATGAAATATACTGTCTCAGGCCATGAGAGAGCCACGGCCTCATGGTGACCTGTCTCAAAGCCACCAGCTTTTGCACCACACATGGTGTAGTGTAGTGCTATGCTAATGTTGATTCCATGTAGTTTGACGGCAATGATTTCAGCGGTAGGGCCTATAGGAAGGTGGCATCTCTCGAAGCAAAAGTCAGTACGAGGCTTGGAAAAGATATCGTGTACCCGATGTCGACACACATTTATGCACACAAACACTGTTATCGCCGGTACAACGCTACTGTCTCCTCTATCATATTCTTCCTTGTCAAAATCACGCTGTGTCGTACTCTGGTCGAGATTAGGTTTCTCCAGTTTGAGTGCCAACGGAGCAGATGGATCCTGAGACAAACCTGACTTATCATCATTTCCTTCAACGACTGGCAGATTTTAAGGTAAATATAGAGAACTGTGATCACTACCACTGAAAGAAAGGAAAGGAATGAGGAGTGGAAATTGACATTAGTTCCATGTGTAGCAAACTAACCAGATGGAGAAGCCATGACTGATGGATCAGAATTTAGCTTAGGTAAGATATGGTGTGAAACAACTGTATGCGAAATAAGACATGTGTAGTATTAGGATAATTTAACTGAGAAACATTTGATACAAATGGTTTTTTCAGTCCTACAAAGATAACCACAGATGGTTTTTATATAGTGGCAGAGGTTTAATAGGCAAAACAAGTACACCCGTGAGGCTGTACTGGCCAGGATGGCAAGGTCCAGTAGGCCTATTGCACTGCCCCAAAACTCCAACTTCTACGTGACCGTGGTGTCCTGAAATAATGAAACTGCCAGTGTTGCGGGCAGTGTTGGTGGTTGTAATCAAAACACTTCCCAAGACCTGATTAGTTCTTTCTTCCTTATGACGAGTCTGGCTTTGTTAAATTTCTTAAGATGGTTGTGGGGATTACGATGGATGATGCAGACACTGTATTGGTCTTCCCTACTACATGCGTTCCAGGTCCTCTCTTATAAGCTTCTCCAAGTTTCTTGATGTTTCTCACTTTTTTCAAAACCTTCGCACTGGATCACATATGCAGGTGCATATGTGATCCAGTCTTTCATCGTCGTGGAGGTCATCGTGGCGACCTTAATGTGGCTCCTGGCAAGTGACGGTGATGTTGGTAGCTACTTCACTTGACAGAACAGTGAATCTATCAGGCGATAATCGTTCTTTCCTAGTTGAGTGAATAAGTTGCAGTTCTCTCATGTAATCATTGATCAAGTGAGACGGGAACCGCTGTGGTCTTGCTTTGTAACTCCTTACTTTTGTCATTATATAAACTCCACCTGTGGTTATCTCTAAGACTGAGGAAGTCAATCACGATGAATCGTTCCCTCGTTAAAATATCCTAATAACGCACGTGAGTCTTATTTCACAAAACCTTAGCTTGTTACTGACTAATTTTGTGTCGACGAATTTCAACGCTAATAGCAAGAACAATATGCCAGCAACGTTGTAGAGACAGTCTGGGCAAAGTACGCGAGGTTCATGGCGACACGAAACGCGTGACTCACACTACTGGCATATCCCAACCAGCAATAACACGACGTACCCAGAGCCAAGCAATAATGATGTGTGCAACAGTTGGGTACCTTTATTGATGAAGAGTTCAGCTACGTGAAGCTCAACTCTTCTCCAGGCCGAGGGACTGAACACCTCAAATACTTGTTCTCCAAGGTTGATGGATTACATCATCTCTATTTCATTACTACTGCTACCTTTGTATTTAACTGAAGAAGCCTACTGAGTAGGCGAAACATTTTATCAATAAAGATATCCAAATGTTGCACATGTGTCTTAATCTTCAACTTGTCGGTATTTTATACCATTTTCAAAAAATGACTTACTCGACACACACCGAGTAGGTTATTTATTTCTCAATTCTCTAGGCATTGTATGACCTTTACAGATTTAACACCTTTCCCTTGAATTTAATCACAATATTTCAGCTATTCAGTGGATACCCCGACTTCAATCATTTATTGTAGTATGCTTTTGTTAAACTGTCGACCCAATCTAATATTTCTTTTATAATTTACAAAGATAATTTAAGAAATTTATCTTTGTCGTGTGTAGATCACATAACTGCTGCTTCATGTATGTAAACATTTACTCTCATTCTTCACTGTAGACAGAGATCATGTTTGATGCTCTGACAGAGGCATAAACATTCCCGAATCAATCCAGATTTTTTTTTCCTTGAGGCAGTAAACATTTCCTCACTCTACCAAAATAATTAACACTTGACGAGAATGCTAAACAAGTACACTACTTGTATCACTCTTCCAAATTTCATTAATTAGTTCCATGCTGTTTTCCATCCTTAATATTGTTAAACAGCATTCAGTTTTTTATGAATTTATAGATATTCTTGCTATTTGCAAGGTATAATTTTATTACATTATGCACTAAAGTTAAGAAGCCTCAACTACCCCTAAGAATATTTTCAAAAGCCTCACAAGTGTAGAATTTCAGATTAAAAAAAAAATCTCTGACGTTTCACAGCAAACAGTTCGCTATATTAGACTTGTGAAAAGTTTATTTTCTTAAGACTATGTTATGTAGATTCAGTTCTATAAATAGGCTTTGTTTATTCATTATTTCACTATTAATCATCATTCTATCACACTCAAGAAAATTTAAGATTGACAAGTTATTCACTGTAAATTTTCAGTGAATAACTTGTCAATCTTCCCATCTTTGAACCTTTCTAATAAACAATATATGAACCCATGTTACTCCGACAACCTTCTCTCTCTCTCTTCCCTGAGAACCTCCGAGGAACCCACGACCAACATTTACCCGTCAGTGATTGATGGAATACAGGAAATTGTGTGAGGTGACGACTACGCTAGCGACAAGTGGGTGACGAGGCAAAAAGATTTTCATCCGTGAGGGCCCAATGTGTATATCCGTATACGTCTGTATACGTCCGTATATATCCGTGTACACGTTTTCCTGGCACCATTTCATTCCGCATAGATTGTACCCGAGGCTCATGGCTTCATCACCGGCCACTTAGTATGCAAAACACTAGACACACCTCGAGTTTACATTTTTCCAGAACAGAGATACTCCTGTGTCCTGAGCTCTGCATATAGGTTGCTGCTGATTCCTTCCGCACTTGCTGCTGAGCTGCAGGTGATACCGTGCTGATTCACTATGCAGGTGTTGTGTATGCTGTTGCGTTGCTATTGACCTGATGCTACTCAGTTAATGTCTATATATGCTGCTGAGCTGTTGCCGGTGAGTTACAGGTGCTGCTGATCCGAAGGTAATGTTGTGCTAAGCTGCTGGTGCTGAACTGCTGGCACTGCAGAGTTGCTAATCCCGATGAGTTGCTCCTGAGCTGGTGTTGCAGGTGCTTTTGTTCCCACTGAATTTTCTTCTGTGTTCTTGAAGGTTTTTCTTATTTTGTTTCCTTTCATCTCCATGGGGAAGTGGAAAAGAATCTTTCCTCCGTAAGCCATGCATGTCGTAAAAGGCGACTAAAATGCCAGGAGCAAGCTGCTAGTAACCCCTTCTCCTGCATTAATTACTAAATAATTTAAATGTGCGTGGATGTACAGATAAAAAAAATGGTTGACTGCGAATGTTAGGAATGAAAAGAAGCTGAATGATGTAACTCTAAGCGAAAAAAAGAGCTGAATGGGGTAGAAGATTCACAGTGGGAAGAAATAAATGAGATTAAGCCAGGTGTATCTGAGAGAATTAGGGATAAGGAAAAGAGTAGAGATAATACTGAATGATCAGCTATGAAAGGAAAAGAGTGAATATAAGCCATACCACAGGTGGGGATAGAACCCGCGGTCAGAGAGTCATAAAACTCGTGTCATTACGATTTCGCGAGTCGAGTTAGGGAATATAAATATATAAATTAAAGGATTATGTGGATTAAAATAAGGCTATATTGATTATACATAGTGTTATATATAGTGTTTATGCACCTGGAGAAGAGGGGAGTGTAGAGAGAGAGAGAGAGAGAGAGAGAGAGATTTTGGAAGATGTTGAGTGTTTAAGGAGTTTTAAACCAAGTGAGAGAGATTGTGGAGGACCTGAACGATAAAATGGGAGAAACTGTTGTAGACAGCGTAGTAGGTAAGTCTGTTGCCAGGGGTAAATGATAATGCGGGCGCCTTCAACTGCTTACCTGCTGAGGCTGCTAAACTGTTGAGCTGTTAGAGTTGCTGTTAAGCTGTTGTTGTCGAGCAGTTGGTGCTGCTGAGTCTGCTGAGATTCTGGTGCTGTTTTGAGTTGCTGGTGGTGCTACTGAGCTGTTAATGATACTGGTGATGCAAAGTTGCCTCTGCTCCCTGAGATGCTGGTGTTGCCGAGTTGCTGGTGCTTCTGAGCCGCCGGTGTTTCCTAATTGCTGGTGCTACTGATTCTAGAGACAAATACAAACGGATAACAACATTCAGGTCAGAGGCTGGATCCTAGGAGGAGAAGTTAACGTCCAGGTGAATGTCCGAACTTCCTCACTCACAGTAACTACATCATGGTGTTGATACCGCAGGAATACCAATAGCCTCATCGTGCTCCTGAGACCAGAGAAGTGACTATATCAGGTGCCTGTTATCTTGCTATCTACGAAACCTCCATTATTAAATGGATATCACGGGACTGATAACCATACATTGGGTCAGAAACAGCTTACAAATCAAGAGACAATAGAATTCCTTTTCCAAGTGCAAGCCCTCCACACCAGAATAAGATTTTCCATGTAATATGTTCTTTATAAGTCTTAAAGCCCCCAGGATTACCAGGATTTACATTTTTATTAGGAATATAAAGCTGACAGCCAGCACAGACTCTCGTACGTAAATCCTCTCGTCCCTTAGTCGTCATGAAGACCAGACGGAAATTATAAAATATTACCAGAGTAAATGTTTCTCCAAACTGCAGCTGCTGCTACCTTGATTTTTTTTTCGTTGTGCTCCTGAACTCCAGTTAGTATAGTGCTACCGAACTGCTGTTAGTGACTCACGAAATCGTAATGACACGATTGCAAACAAACCATACCACGGGCGGGATTTGAACCCTCGGGTTCAAATCCCGCCCGTGGTATGTTTTTTATTTTTTTTCTGCTGTTAGTGTTAGTGAGATAATGTTTCTGCGCTGGTGGAATTATTGCTGAACCGCTTGTGCTACTGAGGTGTTAGTGAGGTGCTAATGCTGGTGCTAGTGGTATAGCTTAGCTGCCAGTGTTGCTGGTTCTGCAAATCAGCGTAGAAAAAAATAATATTCATTACGGACCGGATTTTAGACGACGGATGACATCCAGATCACTGCCCGAAATAAGAGGGAAACTGAAACAATATCTATGTTAGGACTCAAATACAGCCTGACTGACAATAACTACGTCAGGGCCAGAGATCACCAGACAATATCCACGTCAGGGCCAGACATCACCAAACAATATCCACGTCAGGGCCAGAGATCACCAGACAATATCCACGTCAGGGCCAGATATCACCAGACAATATCCACGTCAGGGCCAGACATCACCAGACAATATCCACGTCAGGGCCAGAGATCACCAGACAATATCCACGTCAGGGCCAGATATCACCAGACAATATCCACGTCAGGGCCAGAGATCACCAGACAATATCCACGTCAGGGCCAGACATCACCAGACAATATCCACGTCAGGGCCAGAGATCACCAGACAATATCCACGTCAGGGCCAGAGATCACCAGACAATATCCACGTCAGGGCCAGAGATCACCAGACAATATCCACGTCAGGGCCAGAGATCACCAGACAATATCCACGTCAGGGCCAGAGATCACCAGACAATATCCACGTCAGGGCCAGAGATCACCAGACAATATCCACGTCAGGGCCAGATATCACCAGACAATATCCACGTCAGGGCCAGAGATCACCAGACAATATCCACGTCAGGGCCAGAGATCACCAGACAATATCCACGTCAGGGCCAGAGATCACCAAACAATATCCACGTCAGGGCCAGATATCACCAGACAATATCCACGTCAGGGCCAGATATCACCAGACAATATCCACGTCAGGGCCAGAGATCACCAGACAATATCCACGTCAGGGCCAGAGATCACCAGACAATATCCACGTCAGGGCCAGACATCACCAGACAATATCCACGTCAGCAGCCGGATACCAGGAGGTTAACATTAACCACAGAGTGAGTGCAGAATCATCAGTAAAAAAAAAAAGGACTAATATCTTTCTCAAAGTCCTAAAGCCTCAAAGACGATCAGGATTTATATTATTATTAAAAATGTAAAGATGCCTGCCCCTACAGACTCATATGCAAATACTCTAGTCTCTTAGTCGCAAGGAAGACCAGGAAATTTGAAGATATTACGAGGGTAAATGAATCTCTAAACCGCTGGAGTTGCTGTGATGCTTTCTGCTCCTGCTGCTGAGCTCCTGGTCTTGGAGACAAAGCTGAATCGGTTACAATCATTCAGTAGGGCTAACAGTAACTACGTCAAGGGTGGGATACCTCGGGACTGAAAATAGCCACATCTCGGGCCTGAAACAGGCGAAGTGACAATAGCTAAGAGCCAGTTACCGCGCGACCAACAAAAATCATAATTAAAATCAATGAATATCGTGGAACTGACAACCAAGGATGGGGTTGGAAACGACTTATAAATCGACTAAGAACGGAATTCCTGCTCTCGGTGCCAAAACCTACAACACAATGATTATCCCCGGTAACATGTTCTCTTGAAGTAAAACCTTAAGGACTAGTAGGATTTACATATTCACCAATTGCATAAATTTCGCAGCCTACACACATAAAAATTCTCCCATCTTTTAGTCATAATGAGGTCATGTACGAAATCAAGATTTACGAGAGTAAAATGTAAACTGCAGGTGCTGCAGTTTTTCTCCTTGCTCTTCTTGCCAGCAGGTGCTTCTGTGTCGGTTCTAGTAACCGTAACCAAGTGGTTAACGCACTGACCTGTGAATTTAAGGACTCACACGCCGTGCGTTCAAATCCCACCCGTTCCCTGGTTTGTTTCCAGTCGTGTTATTGCGTGAGTATTGATTCTGTTTTGCGCTGGTGGTGCTCAGCTGTGGGTGCTGCTCTGTGCTGCTGAACTGTAGCTAATTCTGTATTTATTCATTCTCTGCTGAGTTGCAGGTGCTGCTGGTTCTGCTGCTCAACTGCCGGTGCTTCTAAGGTGTTGGTGCTGCTGTGGTTCTGTGTTGCTGGTTTACAAATAATACAGAAACGGATAACAATACCCATGTCAAGGGCTGGATCCTGAAGGACTGGAGGTCGTTTTGATAAGGACCTGCCTTGTATGGGCCAGTAGGCCTTCTGCAGTGTTCCTCCATTCTTATGTTCTTATCTACATCAGGGCGAGGATACTGCAGAACTAACACCAACTACGTCTGTGTCAGAATATCACACGACTGACATTAACCGCATCTGGGTCCGGATATCGTAGTACCGACAATAACTATAATGGGAAACAAATAACTGGTAAAAATGAACTAATGCCGCAACGTAAAAATGTGGTAAAAAAAATCAATACACTTTAATTATTAAAAATAACCAAAATACAATATCCTAGCTGAAGTACTCAGTGGTCAGTCGTCACGTGAGGTCACAGACCCTGAGCTGCCTTGGGGATTAGTGTGGACGGTTACAAAGCATGGCTTGCTTCTGCAGTGTTTTAAAAATTGAGGTTGGAGAGTTGAAGGAGGAGGTCTTGCTTCTCCAGGAGGAGATTAGGAGGCTGAAGGTCCACCTCAATGGGTCTGGGAGAGAGTGTGAGGTGGCTGGAGTTGTGGGGAATGAGGCTTCTAGCAGCGAGGTGCAGTCTGTCTCTCGCTGTGAGGAGGCTGTAGTTGGGGAGGCAGCAACGGCTACCAGCACCTGCTACAAGTGGCGAGTAGTTCACAGTAATGGAAGGCGCATCAGAGTAAGGAAAGTTAAGAGTGAAGATCTGAAGGTAGGAAATCGCTTCTCTGTTCTTCAGGATGAATGTACTTCAGTGGCCAGTGAAGGTAAGGGTACTACTGCCCCTGCTAATGGAGGTAAGCGCATTCTTGTGGTTGGTGACTCTCAGGTAAGATACATTGACCGTGCTTTTTGTAATAGGAATAAGAAGATGAGAGATAGAGTGTGCTTCCCTGGAGCTGGTGTTAGGGACATTGTCAACAGGCTGGATAATATCATGTCAGGTAATGGGAGCAAGCCCATTATCTGTCTCAGTGCTGGTGGAAATGATATTGGGAAGGGTAGGAGAGAAGAGCTGCTAGATAAGTACAGGTCAGCTATAGATTTCATTAAGTCTAAGGGAGGGATCCCAATCATATGTAGCATCTTGCCTAGAAGGGGAGTAGGAAATGAATGGTTGTCTAGGGCAATTGGTGTAAATTGCTGGCTAGACAGATACTGCAAGGAACTTGCAATCCCATTCATTGACAACTGGAACAACTTTTATGGCAAACATGATATGTATGCAAGGGATGGGGTACATCTCTCTGGGGCTGGGGTGGTAGCACTTGCAGACTCGATTGAGAAGGCCATTGGTGAAATGCCTATGATTTTAAACTGATGGAAGATAGAGGTATGGGTGTGTGTGGGAAACAAGCAGGTTGCAACACTAGGGTTGGAAACAGTAAATGTATAAAAGGCATTCAGCATGAAGTTATAAATAAAGACAATAGATCAGGTCAGCAAACAAAGGGGGACAGCAGAGGGCAGCAAGGGACTAGCTCCCTTAAGGTTTACTATACTAATAGCAGGAGTGTAAGAAATAAGATAGATGAGCTAAGATTAATTGCAAGTGCAGGAGACATAGATATTATTGCTATAACAGAGACCTGGCTCAATCTGAAAGATAGAGAGATGCCCTCTGAATGTCACATACAAGGCTATAAATTATTCCACACTGACAGGGTCAACAGGAAAGGTGGTGGAGTAGCGATGTATGTCAGAGACAATTTAAATTGTTGTGTTAGACAAGATATTAAATTAGAAGCGTCAGCCACTGAATCTGTTTGGTTACAGCTTCTCGAGGGCCGAGAAAAACTATTTTGGGTGTGATTTACAGGGCCCCAAATCTTGATAGGGAGTGCAGTAAACTTCTATGGGACGAAATTCGTAAGGCATCTACATACGAAAATGTTGTGCTAATGGGAGATTTCAACTATAGACAGATTGACTGGAGCAATTTGACAGGAAATTTAGAGTCAGGTGACTTTCTTGATACGATCCAGGATTGTTTTTTAAAACAGTTTGTGACAGAGCCAACTAGGGGAAATAACCTCCTTGACTTGGTTCTTGCCAGTAGGGAAACACTAATTAATAATCTTGAGGTTAATGATGAGCTTGGGGAAAGTGATCACAAATCACTCAGTTTTAATATATCATGGAATTCCCCTAATAATGGCAATCAAGTCTCCGTCCCTGACTTTCGCTTGGCTGATTTCATAGGACTGAAAAATTACTTAGGTGGGCTGAACTGGAATGACCTGACTAAGGGTCAGGTAGGTGGTGATGGTTGCCGATATGATGCTTTCCAGGGCATAGTTCTAGCTGCTCAGTCAAATTATGTTCCAAATAGGGAAATCAGATCAAACAAAAATGATCCTAAATGGATGAACAATAGATTAAAATATCTGATTGGTCAAAAGAGAGGCATATATAGGCAAATCAAAAGAGGAGAGGGGCAATTGAGAAATCGATATATTCAGTTAAAGAGAGAAATAAAAAAGGGAATTAGAAAAGCAAAAAGAGATTATGAGGTTAAAGTTGCAAGAGAATCGAAGACTAACCCAAAAGGATTCTTTCAGGTATACAGAAGTAAGATCAGGGACAAGATAGGCCCACTCAAAAGTTCCTCGGGTCAGCTCACTGACAGTGATAAGGAAATGTGTAGAATTTTTAACACATACTTCCTCTCAGTTTTTACACAGGAGGATACCAGCGATATTCCAGTAATGATAAATTATGTAGAACAGGACGAAAATAAACTGTGTACTATTAGGGTCACAAGTGACATGGTCCTTAGGCAAATAGATAAATTAAAACCTAACAAATCCCCAGGCTCTGATGAACTGTATGCAAGGGTTCTAAAGGAATGTAAAGAGGAGCTTAGCACACCTTTGGCTAATCTTTTCAACATATCACTACAAACTGGCATGGTGCCAGATAAGTGGAAAATGGCAAATGTGATACCTATTTTCAAAACAGGTGACAGGTCCTTAGCTTCGAACTATAGACCAATAAGCCTAACCTCCATAGTGGGAAAATTTATGGAATCAATAATTGCCGAGGCAGTTCGTAGCCACCTTGAAAAGCATAAATTAATCAACGAATCTCAGCATGGTTTTACAAAGGGGCGTTCCTGCCTTACGAATTTATTAACTTTTTTCACTAAGGTATTTGAGGAGGTAGATCATGGTAATGAATATGATATTGTGTATATGGACTTCAGTAAGGCTTTTGACAGGGTCCCACATCAGAGACTATTGAGGAAAATTAAAGCACATGGAATAGGAGGAGAAATTTTTTCCTGGATAGAGGCATGGTTGACAAATAGGCAGCAGAGAGTTTGCATAAATGGGGAGAAATCAGAGTGGGGAAGTGTCACGAGCGGTGTTCCACAGGGGTCAGTGTTGGGCCCCCTGCTGTTCACAATCTACATAAACGACATAGATGAGGGCATAAAGAGCGACATCGGCAAGTTTGCCGATGACACCAAAATAGGCCGTCGAATTCATTCTGACGAGGACATTCGAGCACTCCAGGAAGATTTGAATAGACTGATGCAGCGGTCGGAGAAGTGGCAGATGCAGTTTAATATAGACAAATGCAAAGTTCTAAATGTTGGACAGGACAATAACCATGCCACATATAAACTAAATAATGTAGATCTTAATATTACGGATTGCGAAAAAGATTTAGGAGTTCTGGTTAGCAGTAATCTGAAACCAAGACAACAGTGCATAAGTGTTCGCAATAAAGCTAATAGAATCCTTGGCTTCATATCAAGAAGCATAAATAATAGGAGTCCTCAGGTTGTTCTTCAACTCTATACATCCTTGGTTAGGCCTCATTTAGATTATGCTGCACAGTTTTGGTCACCTTATTACAGAATGGATATAAATTCTCTGGAAAATGTACAAAGGAGGATGACAAAGTTGATCCCATGTATCAGAAACCTTCCCTATGAGGATAGACTAAGGGCCCTGAATCTGCACTCTCTAGAAAGACGTAGAATTAGGGGGGATATGATTGAGGTGTATAAATGGAAGACAGGAATAAATAAAGGGGATGTAAATAGTGTGCTGAAAATATCTAGCCTAGACAGGACTCGCAGCAATGGTTTTAAGTTGGAAAAATTCAGATTCAGGAAGGATATAGGAAAGTACTGGTTTGGTAATAGAGTTGTGGATGAGTGGAACAAACTCCCAAGTACCGTTATAGAGGCCAGAACGTTGTGTAGCTTTAAAAATAGGTTGGATAAATACATGAGTGGATGTGGGTGGGTGTGAGTTAGACCTGATAGCTTGTGCTACCAGGTCGGTTGCCGTGTTCCTCCCTTAAGTCAATGTGACCTGACCTGACTAGGTTGGGTGCATTGGCTTAAGCCGGTAGGAGACTTGGACCTGCCTCGCATGGGCCAGTAGGCCTTCTGCAGTGTTCCTTCGTTCTTATGTTCTTATGTTCTTAAGTAATGTATGAGGAATCAAAATTATTTGAATCAAAGTTGAACAAATATATTCAAGGATAAATTTGCTTCCCGGGAGAATAAGTGAATATTGCAGTGCTGGTTATATATTCTGATCCACTACGAAGTATGAGTGGTGATGGTGATACTGCGACTCTTAAGGATGCAAAAGGACTGAAGCAGCCACTCGTGGCGAAACGTTTCCTTTAATAAATGTCCTGAACAGTACATAAGTGTTTTTTTCCACATCTTAAAGATGCGTTGAGAGAAGCTTGAATGCAGATCACTGTGACTCTTGGCTTAAAAAGACACTTGAGCAATCACTAAAACATTTTTTTTCAGATAACGTTTGGGTTCTGTTACCTTGATCGGAACGTTCTCAAATGTATCCTAGTGTTCGCTTACGTGTCTTTTTAAACCAATTTGTTGGTATCAATTACCAAGGTTTATACCACCATAAATCTTTATAAGAACATAATGAGGAACACTGCAGAAGGCCTACAGGTCCATTTACAAGGCCTGTAGGCCTTGTAAATGGTCTGTAGGCCCTTCCCGAGTCTGTCACTCACTGACGTAGGTAGGTCTTGTGAAGTTGTCTGGCCTCTAAGGACAAATATTTAGTCGATCAGGGGAAAACAGAAATAAAATATTAAAACCACTTAGAATCTAGAATACATCACAAATAAATTCAATAAAAGCACTAATGGTGTGACAAGCAAAAGCAATATAACTTTGATCAATATAAATGTTAAATGAAAGTCTCCACAGTGACATTAAACCTATAGTTGTACAAACTCTATTTAGAGTAAGACACATGTGCAATATCTGGGTATCTTTACTGTAGAAGTTTCGCCATTCAGTGGCTTTATCAATACAAATTCAAGGACATAACTGGAAGACAGTAGAACTATATACAAAAGATGAGGTAATCAGTCCCTCAATCTTGGAGTTGGTGTGAACAGCACCGCTGATTGAAATGTTTAGCCTACACATTAGGCTTCAGTAAATAAAACATACCAAACTCACACTTGTCGGTATTTTACACCACTTTCAACATAGTCTATGTACGTAATAGCTATAGTATCATGATTGATCAATATAATCCCAACATTTCGCCATAAATTCATCAGGGTGATTATTAAACCGTATTCACTGGGTAGCACTGAAAAATGTATTGGGTAAATATTTTTGTTAACTGGTTTGGGCTTGAGAAGGACTTGCCTAGTATGGCCCAGTAGGCCTGTCACGGTGTTTCTCATTTATGTTCTTATGTAAAGTGAATCGTCAAGAGATAAAGACCTGTGTCAAGACTCTTTCCTGACGAATATTACAACAGTCATTTCATCAATTTTTAAATGGGTCATCTACAATATATTATTAAGATACGTGACGGGAAACACAGGTTGTTAGGTAAGACACATATGCAACTGTTAGGTATCTTTATTTCGAAAAGCTTCACCTACACAGTAGGCTTCTTCAGTCAAGTACAGAAAAAAGTTGGTAGAAAGAGGCAGAAGAGATGTGAAGACGATGTAATCAGTTCATCATCTTTGAAGATCTGGTTTTGAGGTAGTCAGTCCCTCAGCCTGGAGAAGAGTATTTGTTCCAAAGTCTGAAGCAATGTGAAATTGAAGTAACAGTATGGAGTCTTATATACTGTCAGGAGATGAGATGTAAGCCACTAGTAGAAGAAAGAATGTAATCATTGAGAGGTCACGTCCCTCTCAAATCCAACCATTCTCACTTGTAGTTGTTCTCTTTTCTGACGAATAAAACTACATACATTAATCCATACACGGTTAGACAATAGGGAACCCATAGCAGGTGCCCACTGTGAGCCGCTCTGCTACATGAAATCTCCAAACTACTTATTTTAAGCCTAAAAAAATATCATAGGTGATAATCAAACAGCTGCTGTCATTGACACAGCGTACTGGTCCACACCTGCTGCCAACGTGCCTGTTAGGAAAAAAAAACGCTTATCGACTCAAAAATCCTATTCTAACACCAATTAACAGATGAGGCACCTCATCAGCAACAACAAATACTTCTCTAAATTAGCTATTAACAACAACCCGCTTTTTTAAACACACACACCATGGCCATCACACCTCAAAATATATTCACAAAACCGCAGTAATGATTCACTGTATTTTATCATACTTATATTTCAAACAGTAATTATGTTTTCTTTATCTTATTTTTCAAAGTTATTATCACAATAATTTACAAAATTATAACACAGAATTATTACCAAGCAATTATTAGTGCAGCAGCCTGCACTACAGTTGGTGTGCGCTATGGCAATGAGGACGCACGACTGGCAGACAGGACGCAGAGAGGTGAGGCAGTAGAGCACAGTTAATGACCCGTGACAGCCAAAAATGTTACAGTGAATAAAACGTAGTGGCCATGAGACGAAAGAGCAGCACACAGTAAAGAGGACTCTGACACTGAAGCCTGGGAGGCTTCCACACAGGATGTAAAGCCGGCAAGTAATAAGAACAACAAGCAAGCCTCCTGCCGGAGCCCAGACAACCCTGCTTGTTCCTCCGTGGTCTTCAGGCTCGAAATAAACAGCAGTAGCGCAGTAGCTGTTTATCTTGATTTCGTGATTTCGAAACTTACTGTACTTCAAGACAATAAAGTAGGACACGTCAAATTAAAAACCGGTAAGAGGTTCAAAAAAAATTGACAACCACAAAATGTACAAAATACTAACTAATCGCAGTCAAAGAACCGGCTGACACGTCTTGCTCCGTTCACCGTGAAGTTCGAGCGAGAAGTTGAAGCAACATTACTCTGCAAACAATCTTAACCCACATGCAAACAGCCTACATCGGAGTCAGTCACATATTTACTCTGGAATAATATGTACATTTGAATTTTTCACTCAAAAATTAACAGGATTTATTTCTTCATTAAGAATATAAAGCTGGTAGGTCACACAGACTCTCGTATGCAAATTCTCTCATCTCGTATTCGTTATGAAGACGAACAGGAAATTTTAAGATTTCACAAGAGGAAATGTTTCTGCGATAAAATAACCTCAGCATGTTTGTATAGTTAATTCGTGGTGCACACACACCCAGTGATTCCAGATCCATCATAGACCGTTGATCCTAAACGACTCTGAAACACCACAAAATCCAACACCCATCCTGTATCACGTGGTCCTAGAAAACACTACGTGGTCCTAGACCACCCCTAGACCATATGGTTACAAATTACATAATTACGTAATGTCTGAAGGAGACCCAACTGCTACGTCAGGTACTAGTTTTACAGATAATTACTCACCAACAACAGTTTGTGCAATCAGATCTCTCTCTCGTTTCTCTAGCCTGTAACAGGATTTAAAATATCTCCATAAACTTTTAATATATATATATATATTATATATATATATATATATATATATATATATATATATGTATATATATATATATATATATATATATATAATGGGGTCCACCTCTGGTGTAAATTGTGGGACCCATTGCCTCGGAGAAGTGCATAAAAAGACTTCAAGGAAGAATATTTGGATTTCTTCCTGAAGCCGTTTGAATATTCCACTTCCCCTACCACCCCATCTTTTAGTATATTTTTTTTACCAATAGGAATATTTTATTACATAATATGGTACAGAAGATTTAAGAGATACATTGTTGATATAAATGTGGCATATACGGTACATGTTGTTACGTGTGTATCACCGATTATAAGGCGAAAATCTCATCCAGCTCCTCAGAGCTGGGGCGTGTGCCCAAAATACAGGAGGCATTACCCCTTTGAACAGCCGCACTGAGCCGCTGGAACAGAAAACTAGCTGCCCTGGGATCCCTAGTTACCCTGATGAGTCTTTTTCCCAGCTCCTTAAGGAATTTAGATGCACTCTTTCCCCATGAGCCAAGGGTCTCTGAGCCTATGGGAACAAACATATAATGATGGGCAAGTTCTCCATATTTTCTAGACTTTTGGGACTCCCTGAAGCTGGCAGCTGCCCCTCCTTCCTCCCTGGTGTATTGGAGATAGGTATCAGCCAAGGTAGATGCACATGTATAGTCCCACACCACCTGCTTCCCATCTGTCCAGGCTTGAAGGGTGATACCATCTGGACGCTTCTGGCTGCCATCAGATCTGCATAGTTGGGGTGGCTCCCTTACTGCTGGGCATCCAGCTGTTGTGAGGCTCCTCTTGATAATGTTATTAACCTCCTCATGTCTTGCAATCTTTCCCTCGGATTTACGGCACACAAGACCATGGTACCCGAATCGGTCTGCTGCTTCAATGCCACAAATACACCTGTGTTCGGCGAGAATAGGGGCGGCAAGTCGAAGGGCAACACCGATGCGGATGGTCTGTGGGTCGAGACGTGTGCCAAGGCTGGAGTTGGGCACAGCCAACAGAAAGTCCCCAGCATGAGGGGCTCTCACTGCCAGGAGGCGGGCTCTATCCTTCCCTGACACACTCTGAAGCATTGTTGAGGCAATATTTTCCACTATTGGACCATCCCAGTGCGATTGTTTGTAGTTGTTGGGGGGAGCAGGTCTGGCTCCAGAGCCCGTTAGATTATCCCAGATCATTGCTCCGTCAATGAATTTTTGGTCCTGGACTCCTACCTTGTCCCTAAGATGTTCAGGGAGAATCGCTGCTACAAGCTCTCTGGATGCAATACACGAGGACAGAAAAGCAGGTAACGCAATCTGTGATGACTTGCGGACACCAATGCCTCCTAGTCTGACTGGAAGTGTAGCTTGGTTCCACTGCCCGTCTTCTAGAGTAAGGTTAAGTACTTTCATAAAAATCTGCCTCAGGATACTGTCATATTCGTGCAGTATAGGGTTATCATATGAAGGTGCACATCTTAGGAAATATGTCAACCTGGGCAGACTCAAGCACTTTGTGAGAAGGTACAAGGCATCGTGGGTGTCTTATTAACGTAATCTGGTTCGAAGACTTAGTGTTAGTTAATCATATACCCTAACTACACGAACGGGCTGCAGTAAATCTGGCAGGTAATATCTGTAGACCTCCCATCTGTTGCGTCAACTATAGGTACCAGACCACCTGGGTAATTTAGCGTGAGTATTCGACACAGACACCATTGAACCATTACTACCTGGGAGAATCTCCCGACTTCAACACCAGAACTGGAACCCTGACATCCAAAAAGTTCAGCTGGGTTAGACCCACTGCAATGAAGTTGTTGAGTTGCGCATAAGGTCGCAAGGTGCATGTGTGTATGGTGCAAATCACTCTGAAGATTTCCTTTTAACGGTTCCTATTTCGGAATTGGCTCACATCTCGACTCAGATTTCCCGTATTGCAGTGACTCTTCATCCTGCTGCCTCTATTCACATTGATCATTGATCATTAGGGTATGTTCAGCAAGGAACAAGCTGACTAATATGGTTTACATTGTCTAAACTCTAAGTTATGTGAATTCACAGAGTTGGCAAGCAAGAGACAACGAGGTCAGGATTATCATTAAAAGTAGCCTAACAACGACTGAATGCCTGGTTGAGAACCCAGATTCCAAGTATCCCGCAATCTTGGCATCCCAAATGACTGGCCTGATGGGATCACAGCCTATATCTAGAGGAGTCGTAGCTAAGCGGTGTAGGACTACACCTGTGGATCCACTCTGGCTGACCCCTATATTCATTTTAATGTTGGGCAACACGGAGGTGCTACGGATCACATGGAAGAATCTAAAAGAAAGAGGGACTTGAGCCATCAGTACCAATTTATCCCATTAGAATCAGTGGTCACTGGTATCCGGCTCATCAAAATCAACGAAATTCCAAGGGCTGCGATCAGTGTAGCTATTAGGAAGTAAAACTGACTTCTTAGAGGGACTTGACCTCCCAACGACTACATTCTTACCTCTACTAGTGACCTACATCTCACCTCCTGGCGCTATATAAGGCTCCATCCTGTCACTTCAACTCCATATTGTTTCAGACTATGGAACAATACTCTTCTCCAGACTGAGGGACTGACCACCTCAAAACTTCAAGGGTGATGGACTGATTACATCATCTTCAAGTCTCTTCTGCTTCTATCAACTTTTCTGTACTCGACTGAAGAAGCCTACTGTGTAGGCGAAACGTTTCGAAATGAAGATGCCTAACTGTTGCATATGTGTCTTACCTAACAGGAACAAGAGAGATCAGCTACACAAGGTTGTCCATCTCACTCTTGCTCCGACCAGACACTCTTCACCTATATCATCCTGATATATCATCCTGATATACCTGTGATTCATCTAATTCTTCAACTTCCAACTGTGACCCCTTGTTGCTGTGTCCCATCTCTGGAACATCCTGTCTCTGTCCACCTTGTCAATTCTTCTCAGTATTTTATATGTCGTTATCATATTGCCCCTATCTCTCCTGTCTTCCAGTGTCGTCAGGTTGATTTCCTTTAACCTGTCTGTGTGTGTGTCTGTATCTGTCTGTCTGTCTGTCTCAGTTTTCCTAAAAATTGGGTGATCCAGACCCAACTAGCATACCAACTAAAAAAAAAAAATCGAATCGAATTTTGATAAGTATTCACGAAGCTCAACACAATGAGCGAAACGTTGCTCCTAACAAATGTTTATTCCAGAACGTGTCTACACAAGCTGGGTGAAGTTGCTGCAGTAATTCACGGGTAACCCAACAGGTGCGGCCCAGACCAACATTTTTACACGAACACTCGTTAACTCGGAATTTATCGCTGGCATATCAAGTTTATTGTTAGAAATAATCCATAAATTTTACACGAACACTCGTTAACTCGGAATTTATCGCTGGCATATCAAGTTTATTGTTAGAAATAATCCATAAATTTTACACAAACACTCGTTAACTCGGAATTTATCGCTGGCATATCAAGTTTATTGTTAGAAATAATCCATAAATTTTACACGAACACTCGTTAACTCGGAATTTATCGCTGGCATATCAAGTTTATTGTTAGAAATAATCCATAAATTTTACACAAACACTCGTTAACTCGGAATTTATCGCTGGCATATCAATTTATTGTTAGAAATAATCCATAAATTTGCAAGTGGGAAATGTTCACGTCTCCTTTACTCTCTCTTCCAGGGTAAAAGTGAGAGATACTGGCTTTTTTTTATAATGATCATTGCTATTCATTGTATACCAGTCTTAGATATCTCCTTTTTTTCTCTCTCGTCAAAACGGGGTAATGATATCTCTCTTGTACGTGGTAATTAAAGAATTATTTTCCTGCTGTTTAGCTAGGTCTGCATTACAGGTAAATAAATGGAAGAGAGAACTTACTTTCTGGAAAGGATACGAGGTATTTATAGACCGTGTTCATTATTATAAATTTCTATGTACACAGACAAACGTTATATAAATATATTAAAACTTCCATTACGAATAAGTAAAACTTGCGATTTGGGCTTAAATAGTAATGCACTTCTTGCCGAACAGGGCAAGCGAAAATTTGGGTATGCAATAATTTCGCCAAAATAATTCTGTACCTAATGTGGAGAAATTTTCTCCAGGAGGGGGGTATCAGCCCCCTTCAGCCCCTTCAGCCCCTTTCAGCCCTGAGGGGCCCAGCCCTCTCAGAAGGGGCAAGCGTCATGTTTACTGCTACAGTGAGTAATTGATCACAGATGCCGTACGAGTATGTGACGTGGTCAAGTGACCGCTGCTCCTTGCAGTGTTGCAGAGTGTATTTTAATAAGAGACAGTGCATCTCTTACTTTAGCAGGACAATTAAGGAAAATCCTGCTCCCACTTTATTACCATGGTAAAGATAGTGGACATTGTTGTCTATGCTTAAGACAGCAAGAATCAAACATTCTGCTTTGCTTCATCGAGGAAGTGGCAAGGAAGCAAAAGTACTAGGTCAGCTTTTTTTTGTGCTAGGGGAGTGACGGCGTGGGGCGCTGTGGCGTCTTCTGATTACTTTTGACTCTACTGAGAGTGACACTGACGCCAGGATAACGAACAAAGAACACTGATCTGTGCGTTAGTGTGAACAAAGTTTCTCATAAAACACAATAAACACTTAAGAGAAGTGTGATCAGCTTCTTCAGTGATAACATTGTGAACAATAAAGAGAAATCTTGTGGAACATAGTGTACCAGTGTGCGTTCCTAGACAATGAAAGACGTGGACATGCAAGGACACTTCAGCTTCTATCAAGTCACCGATACCTGTCGAAGGTGTGAAGAACACCATAGCTCACGCTACAAGAGCAAGGTAGGTTGCGAATTTCTTGTAGTACGGGGGACTGCGCAGTTCTTGTGTCGCAAGGAGTTTGTAATCAACCTATAGTCGGCAGTAAGGTGCGGACTTTTGAGTCCAAACAAGTAAGTCTGTCAGCCATCAGTGAATGAAATATGCTGACATAACACCCCCTAGGGGTAATTTATAATCTTACAAATTATAACTCTTTACAGCCCGTTGAGAGATGAGTCGACAGCTTCTAGACCTCGTCTGCAGGGGCGGCTGTGCAGGCGATGAGCTGTCTTTTTAAGTTACGTACAAACTCTTTAAACTTAGCTGATAACCCATTTCTCAACACCTAACGAAAAATTATTTTAAGCTGCTGAAGACGTAACATAAGAGCATATGAATAGTTGAGCACCGAAGTGGGTCTAATGGCCCATGCTCAGCATGTCCAATTCACACCTACTCATCCCCGTCCATTCAATATTGAAAGCTACTGAAGTTCTCGTTTCAATCGCGTTATTTAGGAGTTCGATCACTCATCAACTCTTCTGCCAAACCTCTAGTTCCCTACATTCTTTCTAACTCTAAATGTCTCCAAATTGAATCCATTCCTTTTAGTCACCTTTACTTATTGTTTTCCCTTTGTACACTTCAATCACATGACTCGTAATTCTACGTACAGTGATACTTCGCATATTCGTCCTGCCATTATCCGAACCTCGCCAGTATCCGAACAGGCCCTGGGAAAGGGCAAATTTCTAAAATCATTACCGAAACATCCGAACAGCCGTTCGGATGTTTTCTGCCGCCTCAAAAACTGGAAAAAGTGTATTTCAGAATGCAGACTCGGTACCTTCAGTCTATCTTCCTAGGAAAGGTTTCTGATCCATGGGATCAACATCGTCATCCTTCTCTGTATAATTTCCAAGCATTTACGTCTATTCTGTAATATGGAAACCAGAAGTGAGTAGCACAATCTATATTAACTTTTACCATAGACATATGAAGAAGTATAACCGGAGACCTTCCATTATTTATACTTTTTATGAAACCAAGAATTCTAGTAGCCTTACTGAGAACACTTGTATACTGCTGACTTGCCTTTGAATCTAAAGGCAAGTCCTACATCTCTTTTTGTATTCACCTTGACTCGCTACTTGATTTAGCTAGCAGGTTCAATGTTTTCCTTCTCTTAGGATCAGAACCATACATTTGTCCACACTAAATAGCATCTGCCACTTTTCCGATCACATCATCAACCTATCAAGGTCTTCCTGTAGACTGAACAAGGGTACTAAATTATACTCAAGTGTACTAATACTGACCTCGTTCTGGTTTCTCCCAATATATTTAAACTCTCTGTTGTTTGTCGGTCAGCCATCAGCTTTCCAACTGATGTTAAGCTGATTAGTTTATAATATAAAGCTGAGAACCTATTTCCTAATTTGAAATAGGTATTACATTTGCCATTTTTTCCCTTATTACGATCCCCATTAGTAGTGATCTGCTGAAGAGGCTATGTAATGGTTTGCTAAGTTTATCTTTCAGAATTTTTTTAAAATGGTTCGTCAGCGCCCGGTGACATATTTAATTTCAGTTTTTCTAGGTGTCGGAGGATCTTGTCATCAGTGATCCTGCATAATTTATTTTCATCTTGGCTTATATAGTTGTTGATTTCTGGGATCTCGTTCGTATTCTCTTGTGTTAAAACACAGTACATAAGCTGTAAAATTGTAACACATTTGTCACTAATAGTAAGCTGACCTGAGTTACATTTAGATGGGCTTGTCTCTGACCTGAGTTACATTTAGATGGGCTTGTCTCTGACCTGAGTTACATTTAGATGGGCTTGTCTCTGACCTGAGTTACATTTAGATGGGCTTGTCTCTGACCTGAGTTACATTTAGATGGGCTTGTCTCTGACCTGAGTTACATTTAGATGGGCTTGTCTTTTCCCCTGATCTTATTCCTATATGGGTGAAAGTCTTCTGGTTTGTCTTTGATTCAGTCGCTACCTTACTTTCAAATTCTTTTTTGGCTTACCTTATTCCTTTTTTTCTCTCTTTCTCTTATACTGAATATAATGGTTAATCAGGTGACCATCTCCTTTCCTGATTCTCCTGTAAATGTCTTTTTTTTTTATCTGAGAAGTGTTCTAGTTTATTGTTCATCCATTGAGGGTCACTAATGGTTGATTTAATCTCTGTGTGTTAGGTATATATGCTTGGTCAAGTTTTTACAATGCTTTTGATAATGTCATATTAGAAGTCATTACCTCCGTCTAGTCGGTCTTCTAAGTAGACGGGACATGATGTGCAAAGATATTTGTGCCAATAAAATAATTTGTCTAAAAATATATATATACTGGATAGTAGAAAAAAAAATATTAATGGAAAAAGAATTTCCAGGTCAAAAATGTTTTCTGACTCAAAGTTTACAGAATCAACAGCCTTATAAGCAAGTGTTGTCAGTGAACCTGCGGCGTAACTCATGTAGCGAAGTACTGACTTCGAAAAATGAAGGGCGAGGCTTGGCTCACTGTGAGTCACCAGTACTGCGCATGGCGAGGCTGTCTTACATTTTGGCGAAAAAAAATCTTTTATTTATACGTTCACATTCATGTTTAGCCTCAACATATTCTAGTTATTTCTGAAAATACCCAGTGGGGTGGGGGTTAAAACTTTTCCAAGGGTGGGACTAGGTGCTCCCTTAACTTCCCCTTTGTTGCAGTGCTGATAACAGAAGTAAATGATACAAGGTGTGTATGAAAAGAATAACAAAATATGATGACTTATAACCCATTTTTTGGAAAGAGTTTACAGATTAAGTCTCAGCGTTGTATATGAATGGTATACAGTACCGACAAGATGATGAATTAGACACGTATGCAACATCTGGGTGACTTTATAAATGTACCCAGATGTTGTACGTGTCTAATTTCAGGACTCAAGATTCTCAAATGCAAGGATTAATATATTTAAAATCAGGGAACGGGTGGGGTTTCAACCCATGACAAGTGAGTCCTGACACTCACAGGTTAACGCAATGGCCTGTGAATGTTAGCACTCGCTGGCCATGGTTTCAAACCTCACCCGTTCCTTAGTCTGTTTGCAATTGTATCACTACGATTTCGCGAGTAATAATATATTTCCATGATCAGTTCAGTTATCATGGAACACCACGGAACACCACGGAACATCACGGAACACCACGGAACACCACGGAACATCACGGAACATCACGGAACACCACGGAACACCACGGAACACCACGGAACACCACGGAACATCACGGAACACCACGGAACATCACGGAACACCACGGAACACCACGGAACATCACGGAACATCACGGAACACCACGGAACACCACGGAACACCACGGAACACCACGGAACATCACGGAACACCACGGAACATCACGGAACATCACGGAACACCACGGAACATCACGGAACACCACGGAACATCACGGAACACCACGGAACATCACGGAACACCACGGAACATCACGGAACATCACGGAACACCACGGAACACCATGGAACACCACGGAACACCACGGAACACCACGGAACATCACGGAACACCACGGAACATCACGGAACACCACGGAACACCATGGAACACCACGGAACACCACGGAACACCACGGAACACCACGGAACATCACGGAACACCACGGAACACCACGGAACATCACGGAACACCACGGAACATCACGGAACACCACGGAACATCACGGAACACCACGGAACATCACGGAACACCACGGAACATCACGGAACACCACGGAACATCACGGAACACCACGGAACATCACGGAACACCACGGAACATCACGGAACATCACGGAACACCACGGAACACCATGGAACACCACGGAACACCACGGAACATCACGGAACACCACGGAACATCACGGAACACCACGGAACACCACGGAACACCACGGAACATCACGGAACACCACGGAACACCACGGAACATCACGGAACACCACGGAACACCACGGAACATCACGGAACACCACGGAACACCACGGAACACCACGGAACACCACGGAACATCACGGAACACCACGGAACACCATGGAACACCACGGAACACCACGGAACACCACGGAACATCACGGAACACCACGGAACACCATGGAACACCACGGAACATCACGGAACACCACGGAACACCACGGAACACCACGGAACACCATGAAACACAACCGAACACCATGGATCACGTCTCACCTAAAAATTGTATACCACACCAATTTTGGATATCATGTCACTCAAGTCACCCTTTACATTTTTACCAATTACTCGAACGAGAAAACGTTATCCCAATAAATCCTGAAAAGGAAGAAAAAATAAAAATAATAATTCAAGTCTACATAGTCTGCTCAGTACCACGTAAAAGACTGTTCAGTTAATTGGAGATTCAGGTTTGGATTTCTGGCAAAGATCCTGAACAGAGTAATTAATACCACTAGAGAAAGAATATATATATATATATATATATATATATATATATATATATATATATATATATATATATATATATATATATATATATATATATATATATAGAATCACTGTGGCAGGTAAAATGTCAGAGAGAGCGAAAGTGTTGATTTTTTCCCCTAAAGAACTGGACTTATTCCATGTTACCTCCTGGTAGGTATATATTCATGATTATCAGTCGAAAAATTAAGACAAGTGCATCAGTTGGGTATCTTTAGTGATGAAATTTTTCGCCTACACGGTAGGCTTCTTCAGTATTATTAGAATCACGGGGGAGCGCTAAGCCCGTAGGATTATGCAGCGCCTGTGGGGGGAGGGGGGAGATGTGGAAAGTATTGATGCTTAATTAAGGGAACCGGAGCACAGATCCAATTCCCCTAGATCAAGAGCCCCTCACCAGTTCCAAGGAACCTTCCTTGACGTACCAGGCTTAATGGACTGATTCCATCATCTTTATTTCATTTCTACTGCTCCCTTTGTATTTAACTGAAGAAGCCTGCTACGTAGGCGAAACGTTTCAATAATAAAGATACCCAACTGTCGCACATGTGTCTTAATCATCAACTTGTCGGCATTTTATACTGTTTTCAGGGGTGCGTATCAGTGCTTAAGAACAAACCAAAATAATGAAGATTATGTAATCGAAGGAAGGATATTGGACAGTACAGAAATAACACTCGAAATATTTAAAAATGCAAAAAATGACCGGTTGAAAAAGAATTATAACATTTTAAATACATTCCGGAACCTATTTTCGATTAGTTGCGTGAGAAATGTTAATGTATAACAAGTGTAGAATTCGGAGTTGGGTGTATATTACTGGGCAACTGTTTATGTAACGCGTCGGTCTGGAGCTTTACAACTCTAACCGCGAGTTCCATCCCCACCCGTGGTATGGCTTGTTTGCAATCGTGTCATTATGATTTTGTGAGTCAAGAAGGTATTTGGTGAGGTAATATAATACAGTAACATGAAAGTTTGCATTAATGACTGAAACAATGGAAACAAAGGAGGCTCAGACATTAGCTAAAGAAAGTGTTGTAAAGGACATATTCATTATTTTAATAGTGACTTCCAAACCAAGGCACAGAGTTCTCTTTTATTAGAGAAAAGTACACAACCACAATGACGTCACACTTGTGAAGTCGAAACTGAAAGTGATGTTAACGGTTTAGAAAAGCAACAAGCTGAAGAATTAGACACTTTTGTAACATTTAGGACTCTTAATTGCGGCATCATTTTACCAACGTTTCAGTCTACCAAGATAGAGGGACTGAACACACCGACTCCAGGCAGAGGGACTGATTATTTCAGTCCTTCTCATCTTCTGTTCATCACTTGTTGGTAACACGTTTCCAAGGTAAAGATTCCCAAATGTTGCGAGCAAGTGTCTGCTTGGGAAGGAAAGGGATGGATTGGAGAGGGACGTTGCTCTCTCAATGATGACCTTCTTTCTTGTACTAGTGAACTGCACCTCACCTTCCGACAGTATATAAGTCTCCATACTGCTGCTTAAACTTCACACTGTTCCAGACTATGGAGCAAAACTTCTCCAGGCTGAGGGACTGACCACCTCTAAACTACGTCTTCAAGAGTGATGGACTGATTACATGGACTTCACATTTCTACTTCTTCTGCTAAACTCTTCTGTATACTATTGAAGAAGCTCACTGTGTAGGCGAAACGTTTCGGAATAAAGATACCTAAATGTTGCATGTGTGGCTTACTTATCAATTTGTCAATATTATATTCCATTTTTATATCCAAACTTCATGTAGTAAGTACTGATTGTAATAAAGTTGGTAGAATTACCGACAATATGTAAAGTAAAAGGACACAAGTGCAACTAATGTGACATTTATTGTAGAGGAAAGGTATAAAATACCGACAATATGAAAGTTTAGACACATGGGCAACATCTGGGTATCTTTATTGTAGACGTTTCGCCATCCAGTGGCTTTATCAATACAGATTCTAGGACATAATTAGTAGACAGTAGAACTATATACAAAAGATGAGGTAATCAGTCCCTCAGCCTTGGAGTTAGTGTTCACAGCATCGTGGTGGGACTGATTACCTCATCTTTCTAATTATGTCCTAGAATCTGTATTGATAAAGCCACTGGATGGCGAAACGTCTATAATGAAGATATCCAGATGTTGCACTTGTGTCTAAACTGACATTTTATTGCTGGTTGGAAGAGTAGGTTCACCCTACTGTTGGTTTTACACTCGCTACCTGCTACATAATACTAAAGAGAAGTGTCAAATAACTTGACAGTGTGTTTGAGTAAGGGAGATGCTCAGAGCACAAAAATTGTTGGAAAGCCTAAATAAAACGAGATCATCCTGTCGAAACCCGCGACCTGTAGGCTGCCAGTCTAACACCCTCACATAACCACCACCTCACAACATGTAGGCTGCCAGTCTAACACCCTCACATAACCACCACCTCACAACATGTAGACTGCCAGTCTAACACCCTCACATAACCACCACCTCACAACATGTAGACTGCCAGTCTAACACCCTCACATAACCACCACCTCACAACATGTAGGCTGTCAGTCTAACACTCTCACATAACCACCACCTCACAACATGTAGACTGCCAGTCTAACACCCTCACATAACCACCACCTCACAACATGTAGGCTGCCAGTCTAACACCCTCACATAACCACCACCTCACAACATGTAGACTGCCAGTCTAACACCCTCACATAACCACCACCTCACAACATGTAGGCTGCCAGTCTAACACCCTCACATAACCACCACCTCACAACATGTAGACTGCCAGTCTAACACCCTCACATAACCACCACCTCACAACATGTAGACTGCCAGTCTAACACCCTCACATAACCACCACCTCACAACATGTAGGCTGCCAGTCTAACACCCTCACATAACCACCACCTCACAACATGTAGACTGCCAGTCTAACACCCTCACATAACCACCACCTCACAACATGTAGACTGCCAGTCTAACACCCTCACATAACCACCACCTCACAACATGTAGGCTGCCAGTCTAACACCCTCACATAACCACCACCTCACAACATGTAGACTGCCAGTCTAACACCCTCACATAACCATCACCTCACAACATGTAGACTGCCAGTCTAACACCCTCACATAACCACCACCTCACAACATGTAGACTGCCAGTCTAACACCCTCACATAACCACCACCTCACAACATGTAGACTGCCAGTCTAACACCCTCACATAACCATCACCTCACAACATGTAGACTGCCAGTCTAACACCCTCACATAACCATCACCTCACAACATGTAGACTGCCAGTCTAACACCCTCACATAACCACCACCTCACAACATGTAGACTGCCAGTCTAACACCCTCACATAACCATCACCTCACAACATGTAGACTGCCAGTCTAACACCCTCACATAACCATCACCTCACAACATGTAGACTGCCAGTCTAACACCCTCACATAACCACCACCTCACAACATGTAGACTGCCAGTCTAACACCCTCACATAACCATCACCTCACAACATGTAGACTGCCAGTCTAACACCCTCACATAACCACCACCTCACAACATGTAGGCTGCCAGTCTAACACCCTCACATAACCACCACCTCACAACATGTAGACTGCCAGTCTAACACCCTCACATAACCACCACCTCACAACATGTAGACTGCCAGTCTAACACCCTCACATAACCACCACCTCACAACATGTAGACTGCCAGTCTAACACCCTCACATAACCACCACCTCACAACATGTAGACTGCCAGTCTAACACCCTCACATAACCACCACCTCACAACATGTAGACTGCCAGTCTAACACCCTCACATAACCACCACCTCACAACATGTAGACTGCCAGTCTAACACCCTCACATAACCACCACCTCACAACATGTAGACTGCCAGTCTAACACCCTCACATAACCACCACCTCACAACATGTAGACTGCCAGTCTAACACCCTCACATAACCACCACCTCACAACATGTAGACTGCCAGTCTAACACCCTCACATAACCATCACCTCACAACATGTAGACTGCCAGTCTAACACCCTCACATAACCATCACCTCACAACATGTAGACTGCCAGTCTAACACCCTCACATAACCACCACCTCACAACATGTAGACTGCCAGTCTAACACCCTCACATAACCATCACCTCACAACATGTAGACTGCCAGTCTAACACCCTCACATAACCATCACCTCACAACATGTAGACTGCCAGTCTAACACCCTCACATAACCATCACCTCACAACATGTAGACTGCCAGTCTAACACCCTCACATAACCACCACCTCACAACATGTAGACTGCCAGTCTAACACCCTCACATAACCACCACCTCACAACATGTAGACTGCCAGTCTAACACCCTCACATAACCACCACCTCACAACATGTAGACTGCCAGTCTAACACCCTCACATAACCACCACCTCACAACATGTAGGCTGCCAGTCTAACACCCTCACATAACCACCACCTCACAACATGTAGACTGCCAGTCTAACACCCTCACATAACCACCACCTCACAACATGTAGACTGCCAGTCTAACACCCTCACATAACCACCACCTCACAACATGTAGGCTGCCAGTCTAACACCCTCACATAACCACCACCTCACAACATGTAGGCTGCCAGTCTAACACCCTCACATAACCACCACCTCACAACATGTAGACTGCCAGTCTAACACCCTCACATAACCATCACCTCACAACATGTAGACTGCCAGTCTAACACCCTCACATAACCACCACCTCACAACATGTAGGCTGCCAGTCTAACACCCTCACATAACCACCACCTCACAACATGTAGGCTGCCAGTCTAACACCCTCACATAACCACCACCTCACAACATGTAGACTGCCAGTCTAACACCCTCACATAACCACCACCTCACAACATGTAGACTGCCAGTCTAACACCCTCACATAACCACCACCTCACAACATGTAGGCTGCCAGTCTAACACCCTCACATAACCACCACCTCACAACATGTAGGCTGCCAGTCTAACACCCTCACATAACCACCACCTCACAACATGTAGGCTGCCAGTCTAACACCCTCACATAACCACCACCTCACAACATGTAGACTGCCAGTCTAACACCCTCACATAACCACCACCTCACAACATGTAGACTGCCAGTCTAACACCCTCACATAACCACCACCTCACAACATGTAGACTGCCAGTCTAACACCCTCACATAACCACCACCTCACAACATGTAGACTGCCAGTCTAACACCCTCACATAACCACCACCTCACAACATGTAGACTGCCAGTCTAACACCCTCACATAACCACCACCTCACAACATGTAGGCTGCCAGTCTAACACCCTCACATAACCACCACCTCACAACATGTAGACTGCCAGTCTAACACCCTCACATAACCACCACCTCACAACATGTAGACTGCCAGTCTAACACCCTCACATAACCACCACCTCACAACATGTAGACTGCCAGTCTAACACCCTCACATAACCATCACCTCACAACATGTAGACTGCCAGTCTAACACCCTCACATAACCACCACCTCACAACATGTAGACTGCCAGTCTAACACCCTCACATAACCATCACCTCACAACATGTAGACTGCCAGTCTAACACCCTCACATAACCACCACCTCACAACATGTAGACTGCCAGTCTAACACCCTCACATAACCACCACCTCACAACATGTAGGCTGCCAGTCTAACACCCTCACATAACCACCACCTCACAACATGTAGGCTGCCAGTCTAACACCCTCACATAACCACCACCTCACAACATGTAGACTGCCAGTCTAACACCCTCACATAACCACCACCTCACAACATGTAGACTGCCAGTCTAACACCCTCACATAACCACCACCTCACAACATGTAGGCTGTCAGTCTAACACTCTCACATAACCACCACCTCACAACATGTAGACTGCCAGTCTAACACCCTCACATAACCACCACCTCACAACATGTAGGCTGCCAGTCTAACACCCTCACATAACCACCACCTCACAACATGTAGGCTGTCAGTCTAACACTCTCACATAACCACCACCTCACAACATGTAGACTGCCAGTCTAACACCCTCACATAACCACCACCTCACAACATGTAGACTGCCAGTCTAACACCCTCACATAACCACCACCTCACAACATGTAGACTGCCAGTCTAACACCCTCACATAACCACCACCTCACAACATGTAGGCTGTCAGTCTAACACTCTCACATAACCACCACCTCACAACATGTAGACTGCCAGTCTAACACCCTCACATAACCACCACCTCACAACATGTAGGCTGTCAGTCTAACACTCTCACATAACCACCACCTCACAACATGTAGACTGCCAGTCTAACACCCTCACATAACCACCACCTCACAACATGTAGACTGCCAGTCTAACACCCTCACATAACCACATTACAAACAACTCAGCATCAATTATTAATGCGAATAAGTTATTCAGAAAAACCGACACATTGATAACTGAGACACTAGTGCAACATTTAGGTATCTTTATTCTTGAAACGTTTCGTCAGCCAGTGGCTTCTTCAGTCCAGTGTAGAGAAAAATGGAAGATTAATGGATTGAATACATCGACTCCAATCTGAGGGACCGATTACCTGGAACTACTCCTCGCCTTCCACCTTTCTCTGCATTGGGCTGAAGAAGCCACCGGCTGACGAAACGTTTTCAGAGTAAAAATACCCAAATGGTGCAAAAGTGTCTAATCATCAGCTATTATTTCCCTCATATATATCCTAGTTTTCTATTCTCATAACAATCTCGCCAAAAGTTTCCGAAAATCCAAACCAAATTTTCGCTGCGATAGCTCTCGTTACCCTCCTCTTCTCTGACTATTCATACATACCTTCCAACTCCCCTTCTACCAATCACAGATGTCTATTGTTACACAACGCTTATATCAACAACCCATATACATTACTGGCAACGCATCCAATACTACACACTATTTCTCACGCCAACACACTCCTCCAACTCTGAACACCAATCACATTTTTACCCTCGTTACCTTTCGTCCACCCATGTTCACACGCTGCCCTACACTCCTACAAAAGAGTCAGTTATGCAATATGTAAGAACTTACCTCAGAGGAATGCTACAGGGAGGAGGCTACCAGGTCGTGGAGTGACTAAGAGCGCCATGCTTAGATATGCCTAAGCATGAACATTAAAATGGTATAAAATACCGACAGATTGTTAGGTAAAACACAAAGATACCTAACTGTTGCATGTGTCTTACCTAACATGCCTAAGCATATCTAAGCAAGCTGTTCAAGGGTGCGATTAAGAAAACACAAAGAGGGGAGAGACAATGGAAGGTTTATAGGGCTGCCACAAACTATTCTATAGACTACGGTATTGGACAGAGGGCGCAGAGTAAGACAGTCTTGAACATTAAAATGGTATAAAATACCGACAGATTGTTAGGTAAGACACATATGCAACAGTTAGGTATCTTTATTTCGAAACGTTTCGCCTACACAGTAGGCTTCTTCAGTCGAGTACAGACAACGGAACAATGCTCTTCTCCAGACTGAGGGACTGACCACCTCAAAACTTTAAGGGTGATGGACTGATTACATCGTCTTCAAGTATCTTCTGCTTCTATCAACTTTTCTGTACTCGACTGAAGAAGCCTACTGTGTAGGCGAAACGTTTCGAAATAAAGATACCTAACTGTTGCATATGTGTCTTACCTAAGACAGTCTTGATGACGCAGACAGGGCGAACCCTACAAGGGGAATATTATTACTGGTACGTGTACGGAAAAATTGGGAAGGACTGCTTCGTGTAGTGGCTCTCAGGGAAGCGACCATCAAATATAATATTGGCCTAAAACTTGGCTTGCTTTCCTTCCTCTTGGGGAAATAACGTTAATTTTAAGATGGCTAAAATATAAAGGATCTTTTGAAAACACTTGGTATAATAGCAATATTTATCAACAGGAAAAAACGAATTTATTAATAGAAAGACAAGATTTAGAGCGAGCGTGCACATTTTTGCGGTTGCAAGGGTCGATTCGCAGCTCCTGGCCCCGCCTCTTTTCTGATCGTTACTAGTTCGACTCTCTCCCTGCTCTATTAGCTTTATCGTGCCTCTTCCTAAAGCTATATATGGATCTTGCCTCCACTACATCACTCTCCAGTGTGTGTGTGTGTGTGTGTGTGTGTACACACCTATATGCACTCACAGGAGCCGACGCTCAGCTCCTGGCCCCCGCCTCTTCCCTGGCTGCTACTGGGTTCACTCTCTTGGCTTCGAGACCATTTTCGTACCTGTTCTAAAAGCTATTTATATATCTTGCCTCTACTAATCCACTGTCCAGGTTGTTCCATTTTCTGACCACTCTAAGGCACTCTAAGGCTGAAGAAATACTTCCTAACATCCCTGTGACTTATCTGTGTTTTCAAATTCCAACTGTTCCCTCGTGCTCCGTTATCCTATTTATCGACCTCTCTCTTTCCCTTTTCATCCTGGTTGGTAAGACACATATGCAATATTTCGGCATCTTTATACCGAAACGTTTCGCCTACACAGTAGGCTTCTTCAGTCGAGTACAGAAAGTAGGCAGGAGCAGTAGAGATGTGAAGACGATGTAATCAGTCCATCACCCTTGAAGATGCAGTTGGACTGATTATATCGTCTTCACACATCTGTACTGCACCTGCCTACTTTCTGTACTCGACTGATGATACCTAACTGTTGCACATGCGTCTTACTTACGAACTTGTCGGTATAGTATGCAATTTTGATATTCAGTCTTCATCTTATCAGTTCCTCTCTGTGTTCTGCCAGTTATCACATCGTCCATATCTCTCCTATCTGTCGTAAGGTTTAGCTCCTTTAATCTCTCGTCAAAAGACTTGCCCCTGAGCTCCGGGACTAGATTCATTGCAAATTTTTGCGCTTACTCCAGTTTCATAACATGCTTGATCAGGTGTAGGTTCCATACTGGTGTTGCATACTCCAGTGTACTCACCTATTTGTGGTTGCAGGGGTGGAGACTCAGCTCCTGGCCCTGCCTCTTCACTGATCGCTACTAGGTCTCTGCTCCATGAGCTTTATCATACCCCGTCTTAAGACTATGCATAGTGCGTGTGTGTGTGTACTTGTATGTATAATTATAGGCATATATTCCATAATAGTATACTCAGATTACTGTGCACAGTTCCGGTCATCGCATTACAGGATGGGCATAAATATGCTGGAAAACGTACAGAGAAGAATGACGAAGTTGATCCCAGGTATCAACAACCTTGAGAGTAAGACACATGTGCAACATCTGGGTATCTTTATTGTAGACGTTTCGCCATCCAGATGTTGCACATGTGTCTTACTCTCATCTTGTCGGTATTATATACCATTCGTACATCAACAACCTTTCCTACGAGGTTAGAGACTCAAGGCACTGAAGTTGCACTCTTAGAAAGGCGTAGAATTAGTGGGAGATATAACTGGTGTGTGTAACTGCAAAACAGGATTAAATAAAGGGGATGTAAATAACACGTTGAAAATATCTAACGAAGACAGGACTCGCACCAATGGGTTCAAGAACATAAGATAGAAAATTTGGATTTAGAAAGGATATAAAAAAGTACTGATTTGGTAATAGAGTTGTGGATGAGTGGAAGAAACTCACGAGTAGCGTTACTGAAGCTAAAACTTTGAGTAGCTTTAAAAGTAAGTTAGATAAGTACATGGGTAGGTGTAGGTGGGTGTGAAATGGACCTGCCTAACATGGGACAATAGGTGAGGTAATTATACGAACATTATTACAATGGGTCAATAGGCTGTTGGTGTGCTAGTTCCTTCTTAAGTGGGTGTGACTTTAACTTGCCTAGTATGGGCCAGTAGGCCTGCAGCAGTGCTCCTCCTTTCTTATATTTTCATGTAAACAAACCTCGATAAAGTATATAATCTTGAATTTATATAAGACAGAGGAAGAAGAAAAAGTTAATAGAAGTATTGAAGAAAAGGAATAAACGAATAATAAAATATATTTAATAATCTTAAGAGTCGTTAAATTCAAAAAAAAAAAATGCTGAGATTTGAAATCTGCAGAAATTACGACTTTTTTTTATTTTTAACCCTCATGCATAAGGCAACATGTGAAGGCGGGGCCTCTAAACTGCCAGTATTTGAACATCTGGTAAATACATCTCTGGTAAACATTGACACACACGTCACATCCCAGGGAAAAAAAAATCCCTTAAAAAATATCAGGTGGAGGCTATGAAGACTTCGCAGCAGGTTGTGGTGTTTATAATGGTCCTAATGGTGAGTGTGATGGCGGTGTTAATGGTGGTGCTGAGGGGCTTGATGCTACTGCCTATTATAATGGTGAAGAATTAGATGTACATTATTATTATTATAATCAAGGGGGAAGCGCTAAACCCGGAGGATTATACAGCGCCTGGGGGGGGGGGATGTGGAAGGCATTCAGGCTTAATTCGGGGAACTGGAGCACAGATCCAATTCCCTAAATCAAGAGCCCCTCACCAACATCAAGGAACCTTCCTTGAGGGGGTTAGACGTACAATATCTGGGTATGTTGAAAATGGTATAAAGTACACGCTACATCGGTGACTAAGGCACATGTGCAACAGCTAGGTATATTTATTGTTGAAACGTTTCGCCTACACAGTAGGCTTCTTCAGTGAGATACAGAGGCAGCAGGTGTAGAGTGAAATGAAGATGACGTAATCAGTCCATTAGCCTTTGAGAAATATTATTTGACGTGGTCAGTCCCAAAGCCTGGAGAAGAGTTCAGCTCCATAGTCTGGAACGATATGAAGTTGAAGCATGAGAATGGAGTCTTAAATACTGTCGAAGGTGGTAACAGTACTATTAGTGGTGCTTATGTTATTAGTTTACTATTAGTGGTGCTTTTGATGTTATTAGATGTGTACTTTGATGCTGACGAGGCTTTGATTTGTGCTTCTAACGGATTTTACTGGCTCCGCATAAAATGTCCTGTCTAAAGTGTTTTAAATACACCCAACAGCCTAGCATTTAACGAAAATAAACTATCTTTATATAATTATTACCAATTATAGAAGTGTTTCTTAGACCGAGGTAAAAAAAATTGAAAATACAAATAATTATATAAATAATTATAACTACATATAATATTAAACATCATAAAAGCTATATAATCACAATATTTAATAGTATAAAATATCATTCACTCCACAAACTTAATTTAAAGGTTCCAAAGTAGGTCGTTCCCTCTGAACACTGGCGTACAGCTCGAAATAAATCTATATTTCGAAATAAATTTACACACCACACTACACTTGTAAAATATCTACAAAAAAAGCCGTGGCTCAATACACAACATATCAGAATTAGTAAATTATAACTTGTAAATAACCAGACTATATATGAAACTCATTCAACGTGATGAGATGGCCAGCTGGCGTTCCTCCAGCAACCTCGTTGGGGGGACAGCGTCCCCTGCTACCACAAAGACATACTTCACTGACATCAAAAGCTGGAACAAGGCGAATACCAATCAGCCTAAACCTTTGAAAAGCACTCAACAAAATGAATAGTTGGATACTAGCGTATACACATTCAAATTACACAACTCCAGGCAAAGTAGATTTTCTCTGGCAAGTGACCACCGCTACAGCTACTTGTGAAGAGTTTTTATTACGGTTCTTTTAACCCCCTTAGAGGAAAACCTCTCCCTTTCGGTACAGTTTTAATACTTAAACTTTAAAAATCATGTTTATAAAAAAGACATCACTATTTAATAAAGTTACCGCATATAATACATTAACACAGCTATTAACGATGCTAGTTCATTATTGGATTCATGCATTTAACTTGACTTGAAACTCATCAATTTTCAAATCGAGCGAAATTCAGGATCGCCTCCTCAAACTTGTGTTAGAAGAATATTTCTCATAAAAAATCAACATATGATTAACTCTGCAGTTTACATATTACATAAAACCCCCATCCCTAGACCACAGATTTCACACTACTAGCTGCATCCCACATGTAGCTAGCAGTGTAAGATTCAAAATAAAGGAAATAAAAGACCATACTGTCTGAGGGTGTTTAATACTTAGATTTTTTTTAGCAAAAATATTAGAAAAGTGTGCAGAGTTACAACAAGCACTTACAATTATTGTACTGGTATAAGTACACTCTACTTTCAAATGCAAAAGCAGCTGCTGTAACAATACCATATTATGAAAATAATAAAATGCATCATTATATACACTAAGGTACATTCCTAGTATTAGCCTTAATGTACTATTTCCCATTATTTTCAGCACTAAGATATTGGTAATTTACATGGCCATACTTGAGTGGTATCCCTTGAGACATCTCATAACTTACTTTCATAATATTTTCTCGAGATAAAATAGTCTTCAGAACATCAATGACATCTTCATCCACACGAAAACGTTATGGGCACACTATTCATTTTGTTTATGTATATCTATAACGAAAAATTCAAAAGCCTCGTGGAACATATCATGGTGATTCTTAGTTAAAAAAAAAAAGTAGCCAGTTTCCCATAACGAAATTGGATACATCAGCAGTGTGCTGTCTCAGACACTCCCTAAAGAGGGAGCCAAGGCCGGGCCACCACTTGGAAAAGGCCCGGGCCGGGAGAATACCGGCTAATCTTAATAATAATAATAAGCAGTGTGCTTCTATCCTATGATAATTACACATTGGAAAGAAAACCTTGCTGTTTCCCTGTCACATTCTACCACACAAGATGGTGCTCAAGCAAGGGACAAAGTTCCCCCACTCAATGAGAACCTCAGCACAGATACTAAGGAAATCCCACTAGGACTCCAACTCGAATATTACTGGTGAGGCACTGTAGTTGTCACCTCAAGTCAGTTTTTCAGACACAAATCCAGCTACTGCTGCACTTGTACGTGTCAACAAATACTACTGAAGCATCCGTTGCTAGTCATACACCGGCGCTACTGAGGCTGCAGGAGAGAACTTGATACTAGTAAATCTCACTAGGTATTACTAGAGTCGAAATGGCTGTGGCAAATTTGGTTAAGGTGATTTGGTAGTGCCACTTTAACGTATCTAATTTATTCACAGATGTATCTCTACTCACCGCACCAATAACAACATCCGTTTCTTGGTAGGGAAAACAATCTGCCATAGCTACATTGCTTACGCTGTTGTAGTCAGTGAATATCCTTGTTGTCACGTCTGACTTGGGAACCATCAGACATGACGATGACCAATGAAACTCGGTGGAAAGAATTAAATTATTTTAAAGAAGAAATTTCACCTCATCTTCCTCTTCCACCTTCACTTCCTCCTCCACCTCCGCTTCCTCCTCCTCTTCGCCTTCTTCCTTCTCTTTCTCCACACACACACACACACACACACACACACACACACACACACACACACACACACACACACACACACACACACACACACACACACACACACTCACTTTGGCTTTCCTCTCCAATTTACATCATGAGGCATCCAATTACTTACCCTAAGGGCGTCCCCTAAACAATTCTTAAACAATCATAAGCTGAATTAACTCTTAAACACTTTTTCCCCAAGACCTAACATAAAATGGATAGTGTGTTGCAAAACCTCAGGATTACACAGACGTATAGTACATCAAGGGACACATCAACATTGTTGCCAAACACTGGAGCACTTACTACCAACACGCTTGCAGCACCGGCTTACTGAGCAGTTGATGTGCTCAGTCTGTTCCCGCTTATGACATCAGTTCTCTTGGACAGACTGGCAGTGTTAATAATTCCACAAGAAACACTTTCCTAAAACTTCCGTTCAGCTCTTCGGACTTCCGAAGTGAGTTCGCATTCTTATCTCCTCAACCTTATTACCCGCTTCTTCACAGTTGTCTTCTTTCTGATGAATGTCTAAAAAAAAATTCGATCGCTCTGGTCTTGCTTTCGATGTGTACTCAGTTAATTGTGGTTGCAGGGGTCGAGCTCAGCTCCTGGCCCCGCCTCTTCACTGATCGCTACTAAGTCCTCTCTCTGCTTCCTGAGCTTTGTCATACCTCGTCCTAAAGCTATGTATGGTTTCTGCCTCCACTACGTCACTTGCTAGGCTATTCCACTTCCTGACGACTCTATGACTGAAGAAATACTTCCTAACATCCCTGTGACTCGTCTGAGTCTTCAGCTTCCGAGTGTGACCCTTTGTTTATGTCTCCCCTCTCTGGAACATCCTGTCTCTGTCCACCTTATCTATTCCCCGCAATATCTTGTATGTCGTTATCATATGTTCCCTGACCCTTCTGTCCTCCAGTGTCGCCAGTCCGATTTCCTTCAACCTTTCATCGTAGGACATTCCATTGAGCTCTGGGACTAGCCTTGTTGCAAACCTTTGTACTTTCTCTAACTTCTTGACGTGCTTGACCAGGTGTGAGTTCCAAACTGGTGCTGCATACTCCAGTATGGGCCTAACATACACAGTGTACAGTGTCTTGAACGATTCCTTATTAAGGTATCGGAACGCTATTCTCAGGTTTGCCAGGCGCTCATATGCTGCAGCAATTATCTGGTTGATATGTGTTTCCGGTGACGTGCTCGGTGTTATAGTCACCCCAAGATCTTTCTCCTTGAGTGAGGTCTGTAGCCTTTGTCTACCAAGCCTATACTCTGTCTGCAGTCTTCTTTGCCATTCCACAATCTTCATGACTTTGCATTTGGCAGGGTTGAATTCGAGAAGCCAGTTTCTGGACCACGTGTCCAGTCTGTCCAGGTCTCTTTGTAGTCCTGCCTGATCCTCATCGGATTTAATTCTTCTCATCAACTTCACATCATCTGCGAATAGGGACACTTCAGAATCTATCCCTTCCATCATGTCATTCACATATATCAAAAACAGCACTGGTCCTAGAACTGACCCCTAGGACCAGTGCTATTTTTAATACATGTGAATATGTGTGTGTGTTTCTAAAATTTCACATTTCTCTAATGCCCAGAAACGTCTTACCTTCATTACTGAAGCAAATTAAAACAATTGGTCGCCGACACATGACCAGCAGTCTTGCAAATTAAACTTATTTTATTCACAATTCAACACATTATCTCTACTATATATTACCACTACAACTGCATATCCAAGCGAATACCAGATACTGCACGGAATTTCCGTGTTCACGTTACTCTAAAAATCCCTCCCCACACACACATCGAAAGCTGTGAAGAAGCGGGTAATAAGGCTGAGGAAGAGTTGAGCAAAAGATTTAAGAAAGTATTTCCAGTGCAATCAGGAACACTGAAAGTGTATCCAGGAGGAACAGTGCACCAACCAGTACTGGACACACTGCATACAACAGGAGGGAAGGCGAAGAAACCACTGTGTGCTAAATAACTAAGACGATGGGTCCAAACATCTCAAAGTTCCGAGAGAGAAGGAGAGGTTCAAAGGTACGCCACAAGGCTAGTCCCAATACTTAGGGGATTGAACAATGAGAAATTAAAGGGAGAAACTCTGATATTTGTAAGAACAGCTACAGAGTGATATGATTGTGACATACAAGATACTTAAAAAGGATTTGACAAAAAATAAGGACAAAAATTTTCATATTTTTTTTACACAGCATTGGGTAAGGAATCATGGTAAGGGAACACCTGTTCATTTTTATGGTTGTAAATAAATCGATAAGGGAGTGGTAGAGCCAAAATGAATACACAGTTTCAAGAGTAGGTCTGCTGAGGGCTACAAGGCCTGGAATCAATAATGTCGTTGGCTAAATTTCTCCCCTCCCCTTCCCCTCACAAGCATGACTTGGAGAGGACAGATCTGTGAAAACGCATACTCAGTTTTAAGAAGAGGTATGACAGGGCTCGGGAAAGCAGGATAATGAAGCCAGTAGCTGTTAGTTGAGAGTTCAATCAGTAGTCGAGACTCGACCCCTGATTCTATCAGTAGTCGAGACTCGACCCCTGAGTCTATCAGTAGTCGAGACTCGACCCCTGATTCTATCAGTAGTCGAGACTCGACCCCTGATTCTATCAGTAGTCGAGACTCGACCCCTGATTCTATCAGTAGTCGAGACTCGACCCCTGAATCTATCAGTAGTCGAGACTCGGCCCCTGATTCTATCAGTAGTCGAGACTCGACCCCTGATTCTATCAGTAGTCGAGACTCGACCCCTGATTCTATCAGTAGTCGAGACTCGACCCCTGATTCTATCAGTAGTCGAGACTCGACCCCTGAGTCTATCAGTAGTCGAGACTCGACCCCTGAGTCTATCAGTAGTCGAGACTCGACCCCTGAATCCATCAGTAATCGAGACTCGACCCCTGAATCCATCAGTAGTCGAGACTCGACCCCTGAATCCATCAGCAGTCGAGATTCAATCCCTGAATCCATCAGTAGTCGAGACTCGACCCCTGAATCCATCAGCAGTCGAGATTCAATCCCTGAATCCATCAGCAGTCGAGATTCAATCCCTGAATCCATCAGCAGTCGAGACTCAACCCCTGAATCCATCAGCAGTCGAGACTCAACCCCTGAATCTATCAGTAGTCGAGACTCAACCCCTGAATCCATCAGCAGTCGAGACTCAACCCCTGAATCCATCAGCAGTCGAGACTCAACCCCTGAATCTATCAGTAGTCGAGACTCAACCCCTGAATCCATCAGCAGTCGAGACTCAACCCCTGAATCTATCAGTAGTCGAGACTCAACCCCTGAATCCATCAGCAGTCGAGACTCAACCCCTGAATCTATCAGTAGTCAAGACTCAACCCCTGAATCTATCAGTAGTCAAGACTCGTCCCCTGAATCTATCAGTAGTCAAGACTCGACCCCTGAATCTATCAGTAGTCGAGACTCGTCCCCTGAATCTATCAGTAGTCAAGACTCGACCCCTGAATCTATCAGTAGTCGAGACTCAACCCCTGAATCTATCAGTAGTCGAGACTCGTCCCCTGAATCTATCAGTAGTCGAGACTCGTCCCCTGAATCTATCAGTAGTCAAGACTCGACCCCTGAATCTATCAGTAGTCAAGACTCGACCCCTGAATCTATCAGTAGTCGAGACTCGTCCCCTGAATCTATCAGTAGTCAAGACTCGACCCCTGAATCTATCAGTAGTCAAGACTCAACCCCTGAATCCATCAGCAGTCGAGACTCAACCCCTGAATCCATCAGCAGTCGAGACTCAACCCCTGAATCCATCAGCAGTCGAGACTCAACCCCTGAATCCATCAGCAGTCGAGACTCGACCCCTGAATCTATCAGTAGTCGAGACTCAACCCCTGAATCCATCAGCAGTCGAGACTCAACCCCTGAATCCATCAGCAGTCGAGACTCAACCCCTGAATCCATCAGCAGTCGAGACTCAACCCCTGAATCCATCAGCAGTCGAGACTCAACCCCTGAATCCATCAGCAGTCGAGACTCAACCCCTGAATCCATCAGCAGTCGAGACTCAACCCCTGAATCCATCAGCAGTCGAGACTCAACCCCTGAATCCACAAGAGAACCAATACAAATAGGCAAATACCGCAACAAGAATTCAGAAATGAAACATCGAGTCTGACGACCCATTCTGACTTAAGACAGAGATGCAGAGACTAAACAAGAAACACAAGGATAGGTAGACTGCACTTTCGTGGATTATTAGAATGTATCTGACACAGAATTCCTATCAAAAACTGATCCACAAGCTAGAAGATAAAAAAAATGAAAGCAGCAACAATTGCATAAAAATACGGAAAGCAATTGGAAATGGAAGGGAAATTGAAATAAACACCAGAGACGTTAGAAAACAAGAAGAAAATATGAACGAGTTTAAGGTAGAAGTGGAAATTTAAAGATTTGCTGATCTGCGAAATGAGGATACCAAATTAAACGAGGATACCAAATTAAACGAGGATACCAAATTAAACGATGATAGCACATTAAACGAGGATACCAAATTAAACGATGATAGCACATTAAACGAGGATACCAGATTAAACGAGGATACTAAATAAAACGATGATACAATATTAAACGAGGATACCAGATAAAGCGAGGGTACCAGATTAAACGAGGGTACAAAATTAAACGAGAGTATCAAATTAAACGAGGGTACCAAATTAAACGAGAGTATCAAATTAAACGAGAGTATCAAATTAAACGAGAGTACCAAATTAAACGCTGGTACCAAATTAAACGCGGGTACCAAATTAAACGAGAGTACCAAATTAAACGAGAGTACCAAATTAAACGAGAGTACCAAATTAAACGAGAGTACCAAATTAAACGAGAGTACCAAATTAAACGAGAGTACCAAATTAAACGAGGGTACCAAATTAAACGAGGGTACCAAATTAAACGAGAGTACCAAATTAAACGCGGGTACCAAATTAAACGAGAGTACCAAATTAAACGAGAGTACCAAATTAAACGAGGGTACCAAATTAAACGAGAGTACCAAATTAAACGAGAGTACCAAATTAAACGAGAGTACCAAATTAAACGAGGGTACCAAATTAAACGAGGGTACCAAATTAAACGAGAGTACCAAATTAAACGCGGGTACCAAATTAAACGAGAGTACCAAATTAAACAAGGGTACCAAATTAAACGAGGGTAATGTGATGTGGACATTGATACAAAAAGAAATAATTAAATCTTAATAACAAGAGAAAAACATGCACACGGAGGAACACTGCAGCAGGCCTGCTGGCCCATACTAGGCAAGTCTTCCTCAAATCCAACACTTGACGAACCTCTTCTCAAGACCAGGTTTTAGCTTGGATAACACCACTATCCCATGACGTGCTAAACTAAAATCCAACCCTATTCAGCCATATATTTCTTTAACCTTTTTTTATAAAGCCACCCAAGATTTGCGCCTCAATAACCCTTCCTGACAGACTGTCCACTCATCGAGAACTTTACTGCCAAACCAGTACTCACCTACACTCTTTCTAAACTGAATTCATTATTTTGAGGTCGTTACTGGTTGGATAACCTCAGTACCCCATTTATATCTCCTTTATCTATACCAACCTTCCACTAGTACACCATAGTCATGTCTCCCTTCGTTCTATATCTTACAAGAGAATGTAGGTTCAGGGCTCTCTTGTCTTCGTATGGAAGAGAAATGGTTTAAAATACTGACACTATGGAAATTGACAAACAAATGAAAACGTTTCCCCTACACAGTGGGCTTTTAGGATGGCTGACAGGAATGAAGGCACGCCGGGCGAAGAGGAGGGGAAGAAAAATAATTGAGAGATATGTTGACAGAGGAGAGAGTAGCACGGATAACAGCTGAAGTAGCCAGTTTTGCGATGGCTTGAGAATTATTGTAAGAGGCCAGCAATAATGTCTTAAGGACTGAGGAAGGACAAACTACGGGAATTATACAGATACAGGAAGGCATTTGCGGAGGTATACAGAATGAGGAGCTGAAGATATCCAGAGCATGTATGGTGTATTAGAAAGACAAACACAGGTAATGTAATGTACTTCGCCTGTCACTTGGAGAAGCACAAATATGCAAGTTAAAAAATGAGGAAATACATATTGCATTATAGTGAAAAGAAACACATGTAGAACAGCAACAAGGCGGAAATAATTATGGAAGACAGTATACCATCACAAGATGAGGCAACATCAAGAAACCATGAGGAAGTATACTGTGAGGAGGTATATTCTGAGGAGGTATATTCTGAGGAGGTATATTCTGAGGAGGTATATTCTGAGGAGGTATATTCTGAGGAGGTATATTCTGAGGAGGTATATTCTGAGGAGGTATATTCTGAGGAGGTATATTCTGAGGAGGTATATTCTGAGGAGGCATATTCTGAGGTATATTCTGAGGAGGTATATTCTGAGGAGGTATATTCTGAGGAGGTATACTCTGAGGAGGTATATTCTGAGGACGTATACTCTGAGGAGGTATACTCTGAGAAAGTATATTCTAAGAGACAGAGAGAATCTCAGATTTCACAACAAAAGCTAGCAGAACAGAGCACTCCTATATTTCGTATGCCAGAATCGAGCCTACAACAGCTCCCAGCGCAATCAGAACCTAGGCAGCAGTAATATATACACAAAATACCAAGAGGTACAGTACTAGTAAATCCTTACTTGTGCTAGCGTTCTGGTTATTAAAACAGAGAGAAATAATATAATATTCGTTGTATTAATAAGCTTCTCACATAATCAAATGCAGTGTTTGGAGCCTTTACAGAAATACATATTTATGTATGTATATACATGTGTGTGTGTGTGTGTTTGTGTGTGTGTGTGTTTGTGTGTGTGAACACGTCGCAGACAAGAAGAGGCATCAATGTAACGGAATAACTTTGCTCTACAAAACTGTCAGAATCGACGAACAATTTGGCAGAAACACCGGAAATTAAAGTCGAGAAAATAAATCTGGTTATTACCCTCTTACATAAGTCACCATTGGCGACAACGAAGAAATCTGACGATCAGAAAATAACTGTTAATTGCCATGAAAATCCCACAACAAACGTATGAGTGTCCTGCCAACATGAATACAACTCAATATGTGTTTCTGTGTGAGCAAACGACAACACAAGATATGAATACAATGCAACAAATTTAGGAAAACAAGAACGCAATACAACATGAATACAGTACAACAGTAACACAAGACCACCTGTTGCATTACTAACAGGAACACAAGACCACCTGTTGCATTACTAACAGGAACACAAGGCAACATGATACGCTCCCAGTATGAATAAAAAACGTGCTGCCAACGTGAACACAAACCACATGATGTGTTACCAACATGAACACCAGACATGTCCTGAACTTGTGTTGCCAACATAAACACACGAATGATTGTGTTGTCAACACCAACACAGGAGAGCTTGATGCACTGCACACAAACAACATATGTTGCCAACATAATGAGCTGCCATCTCGAAGTTTTTAAAATATGTAGTGTATTCTTGAAAGCCTCGCCTCGATTTTCACCATTTTTTGGTGGCGTCTGTGAAAGTCCACATCAAAGTTAGCCTCGTTAAAACTGCAGGCACCAGACGAAGAACTGAAATACACGTTGGGCAGAAAACGTTCTCATTTGCGACCGTTTATTTTCCTTTCTTGTGACTAGATACAAATTTGCATTTTGCGTGTTACTCTGAGGCGTTTTATAAAGTTTAATTTTGCGTGTGAACCTCTCTAGTACTCGATGAGGTTTACAGTCAAGTGTGAACCTCTCTAGCACTCGATGAGGTTTACAGTCAAGTGTGAACCTCTCTAGCACTCGATGAGGTTTACAGTCGAGTGTGAACCTCTCTAGCACTCGATGAGGTTTACAGTCAAGTGTGAACCTCTCTAGCACTCGATGAGGTTTACAGTCAAGTGTGAACTTCTGTAAAACGTGATAAATCTTCTCACTTGAGTGTGTTCCTCTAAGCTTGATAAAGCTCACACTTGAGTGTGTACCACTGTACCACATGATACAGCTCACACTTGAGTATCACTGTACCACATGATACAACTCACACTTGAGTATCACTGTACCACATGATACAACTCACACTTGAGTATCACTGTACCACATGATACAGCTCACACTTGAGTATCACTGTACCACATGATACAACTCACACTTGAGTATCACTGTACCACATGATACAACTCACACTTGAGTATCACTGTACCACATGATACAGCTCACACTTGAGTATCACTGTACCACATGATACAACTCACACTTGAGTATCACTGTACCACATGATACAGCTCACACTTGAGTATCACTGTACCACATGATACAACTCACACTTGAGTATCACTGTACCACATGATACAACTCACACTTGAGTATCACTGTACCACATGATACAACTCACACTTGAGTATCACTGTACCACATGATACAACTCACACTTGAGTATCACTGTACCACATGATACAACTCACACTTGAGTATCACTGTACCACATGATACAACTCACACTTGAGTACCACTGTACCACATGATACAACTCACACTTCACTGTGTACCACTGTACCACATGATACAACTCACACTTCACTGTGTACCACTGTACCACATGATACAACTCACACTTCACTGTGTACCACTGTACCACATGATACAACTCACACTTCACTGTGTACCACTGTACCACATGATACAACTCACACTTCACTGTGTACCACTGTACCACATGATACAACTCACACTTCACTGTGTACCACTGTACCACATGATACAACTCACACTTCACTGTGTACCACTGTACCACATGATACAACTCACACTTCACTGTGTACCACTGTACCACATGATACAACTCACACTTCACTGTGTATCACTGTACCACATGACACAACTCACACTTCACTGTGTACCACTGTACCACATGATACAACTCACACTTCACTGTGTACCACTGTACCACATGATACAACTCACACTTCACTGTGTACCACTGTACCACATGATACAACTCACACTTCACTGTGTACCACTGTACCACATGATACAACTCACACTTCACTGTGTACCACTGTACCACATGATACAACTCACACTTGAGTGTGTACCACTGTACCACATGATACAGCTCACACTTGAGTATCACTGTACCACATGATACAACTCACACTTGAGTATCACTGTACCACACGATACAACTCACACTTGAATGTGTACCACTGTACCACAGATACAGCTCACACTTGAGTATCACTGTACCACATGATACAACTCACACTTGATTATCACTGTATCACATGATACAGCTCACACTTGAGTATCACTGTACCACATGATACAACTCACACTTGAGTGTGTACCACTGTACCACATGATACAACTCACACTTGAGTGTGTACCACTGTACCACATGATACAACACACTTGAGTGTGTACCACTGTACCACATGATACAACACACTTGAGTGTGTACCACTGTACCACATGATACAACTCACACTTGAGTGTGTACCACTGTACCACATGATACAACACACTTGAGTGTGTACCACTGTACCACATGATACATGATACAACTCACTACAAACATAGTTCAATATTAGGTCACCTAGATAAGGGTTCAGGTTTTCTCTATTTTCTGTTAGTTTACCTTTCAGTTTTATACATCAATTTACACAAAGAACTAACATTGTGCTCGAGCGAAATATTTGGATTCATCCTCTGGATCGGTTCCTTTTGCGTTGTACAATATTTTGTTTGGGTTTTATGATTTCAATGGAACTTCAGTTGCAAAGGAATGTTTTCATTTGAAAAATACGTCAAAAATAGCTAGTCTGTACATTACGTTGTTTAATAAGTGCATTATTTGAGCTTCTGCCCCCTGGCTCACATCTCTCTCTCTCTCTCTCTCTCTGTCTCTCTCTCGTGCCTGCACACATGATAACGACATACAAAATACTGAGAGGAATTGACAAGGTGGACAAAGACAGGATGTTCCAGAGATTGGACACAGCAACAAGGGGACACAGTTGGAAGTTGAAGACACAGATGAATCACAGGGGTGTTAGGAAGTATTTCTTCAGCCACAGAGTAGTCAGGAAGTGGAATAGTTTGGGAAGCGATGTAGTGGAGGCAGGATCCATACATAGCTTTAAGCAGAGGTATGAGAAAGCTCACGGTTCAGGGAGAGTGACCAAGTAGCGACCAGTGAAGAGGCGGGGCCAGGAGCTTGGACTCGCCCCCTGCAACCTCAACTAGGTGAGTACACACACACACACACTTCAAAAACTTAAAATAAAATCATCAGAACACCCGTATCGTTTCGATCATTTCAAAACCATTATAAAGTTTGTTTTCACTTCTTCCTGGCGGCAAAGATTCACAGAAGCACCTCTAAATACATTTATCTCTCCTCTTCAATTGATACTTCTATTTTCACCAAAGGAAACTGCCAGACATGATAAAAAGAACGTAATATGACATTAAAACTTACGAACGCCTACTCCACGGTGATTGTCGTTGTGCTCGTCAATTTACAGAGTTGGAAGTGCTAATCTTTTTCTTTTATACTGTTTTGATTGCCCTCCCGCCCTCTCATGGAGGTTTATCGACCACTAAAGAGACGAGTTAAGATACTCTTACATTCACGTAAGAGTCTGCACATATAACGTGCACCTAGTACGTCACTTACTCACTGTTCCTCACACAGACCAACATCCTGCTACATTCAATTCACAATCAGCTAAAAAGCTCAGTAATTTATTGCCCATACAAGTGTCGGGTCGCCGACCAGTATTCATGGATAAACGACCAGTTTTAAAAAAGTTACCTGAGCGGGAGGAGTTCCAGGCTAGTTTGATATCACCGAAGTGGGACCTTGAAGAGGGACCTTGAAGAGAGACCTTGAAGAGGGGCCTTGAAGAGAGACCCTGAAGAGGAACCTTTAAGTGATTGCCTGATTTTTTCCTGTATTTTTCTCCCAATTTTCCTCCTTTTCGCAGTGTGCGGTATCTTGGAACACTTGGGATGTGTTCCAAGATACCGCACACTGAACAAAGTTGTTGAACCAATCCCCAGTATCCTGGAATGGCTCGGATAACTTCCAAAATCCTCAGCAGTATATCTCCAAATGGTAAAAAATATGCCTACTAATCCTATCAAATTAAATTTATTTAAAAAATAAAAATTCAAATAAGATTGTAGAGAATTTGGAACATAATATAAATAAGAAAATAAAACCGAAAAATACTCACTTTTAGGGTCTTTTTTTTAAATTTAAAGAGGACAGAATTTTCTATTTTTGGAACATTCTCATCAACATTTTTCCTTGTCCAAAATTTTCGTGTGTAACTCGAGAATTCGCTATTCGAATAAATGGTTTAAAAACATCGAAAAGTTGACTGGTGAAACACTTGTGTTACATCAAGTCCATCAGTCAAGACTGACGGACCCAGCACATCGAGTCCAGACTGAGGGACTGTTTACCTCAAACTCCTCCTCACCTTCCACCTTTCTCTGCATTGGACTAAAGACACCAATAGCTGGCGAAACGTTTCCAGGGTAAATATACCCAAATATTACACACGTGTCTGGTTCATCAACCCGTTATTCGATAAGCTTCACATTTTAAATGGTCGTTGGCAAGACTCGTCAGAGTATTGACATGTGTGGCTGCCCTGAGGACAATGTTACATATTATTATAATCATGGGGGAGCGCTAAATCCATAGGATTATACAGCGCTTGTGGGGGGGATGGAAGGTATTCAGACTCAATTCAGGGAATCGCAGCACAGATCCAATTACCTAGATCAAGAGCCCCTCACCAGCTTCAAGGAACCTCCCAGAAGGGGACAATGTTAGACCGTCTCAGTTTTTCTTTCCTTGCGATACTGGGCAAAAACGTCCTCTAATGGGCATCGGATTTTATCATTCTTGTGACTCATTTGGAATTTTGGTGTTATTAATGGTGTGTGTAGGTGACATTTTGACACTTTTAATCTCGAAATAGTATAGCATTATTTTAAATTTCCGATTCGTTTTACCACGATGCTAACAAATGGCTTTTGATCCAACTAGGCTTATCCTTCCATGCCTTGGATCGACCCTTACTGGTTGTCATTTTTTTTCAAGATTAAAATGAAACCAAAATGAACATCAGTTTTTAATGGATAATTCATCCCATGAAATGAAAGAAAAATTTCTGTGTAGGTGCGAAAGTTTTAAATACGTACCATGACTGGAGAATTCCTCTGGTCGGCTTTAAGCTCTTGGTACTGATGTGGTGTACTTAAAGTTTTAGCTTGAGTTTAGTTCGTGTAAGTTTTAATATGCCACTTTTATTAATCGAAATGGTTCCCGTGAACTGGAAAATGTCTCTTCTGATTAAGAATTAATCACAGTATTTGATTTTACTGGGAAATTCCGGAGTAAATCAACATAATGTTTATTTAATAAAATTTAATTAATTACGTTTATATTTAAACGAAAGTAAATCTTACCTAGTGAAAAGCCTAGGTTTAGTTTGGCTGTATTGGTTACATTTTTTTTTTTTGGGGGGGGGGGGAGAAAATGGGATAATTGAAAATAAAAATGATTTTCATGAGATAATTTCTGAATGCCTCGTGCAACTGCTTTCACCTTTCAATACTGCTAATTTGTTAATGCAAATTATGAGTGGCATCAAACTAGAGCTGCTGCAACATTAGAGAATTCACTTTCAATCTGCTGTCAGAGTTGATGTTTCTTAGAAAATGGTTTTTATTAGTTTAGCATTGTGCATGTAAAGATTTACACTTTTTTTTTTAAATTAGGATTCGAATATCCACGTGATGACTTGTGAAAACCAAAATGCTTCACTTTAAATCTTCATTGATAATCTTTATGTTTCTCTCTGTGTTAATTGTATGACATGCACTAACATAAAGGGGTATGGGGATATTTTTCAGTACTGGGATACCGTTCTAGTCGAACTTGTAACTATACTCTGGTCTGGAGGTCAGTCTCTCACCTGCTTCAGGCTGATTAATACATACCAGAGTTCTGTCTCTGTGTATGAGCTATAGCCAGGAAACATACTCATATTTTATTGTAACTGTTTTTCATACAGCTGAGTTACATAGCTGTTTCAACTTTTAAGTTACAAGTAGTAAGATATTACAAGGACCCTAATGGATATAAGTCACTTGACTTTTTTTTTTTTAGGTTATCCTAGATAATCTACACATGTGTTGCTATGTATAATAATTTATGTAACTACATTTATGTGTACCTACACCTGAATAAACTTAGTCTTGCACTCTCTCTCACACACATTACGGTACCTATAGAAAAGAATCTGCTAAGTTTATTGTGCATACTATAAGTGTATTTAACTTTGGTTGTGGGAATGTATGGGTACTCAAAAATAATCTTTGGTTTATACTTTAACTTGTGATGAATGGTTTGTGATGGTTTTGAAAACCGACAAGTTGAGATTGAGACATTTATGCACCATATGGGAATCTTTATTAAGGAAACGCTTCGCCACACAGTGGCTTCATCAGTCCAGTACAAAGCAGAAAGGTGAAAGGAGAAGAGATCGAGATAATCAGTCCCTCAGCCTGGAGTCGATGTGTTCAGTCCATCAATCTTGTAGAATGTACAGCATAGGGCCGTAGACGTGGTTTATATACTGTAGTCAGGTGAGGTGAAGCAGGAGGAGGCGGGGTCATAGTGGTACCATCCACTAGTCGAAGTAGGTCTTCGTCCGAAGGTAGGACAAGTTGGAGAATTCTTTGTATCAAGATCCCACGATGATTCAGTGTCTGACAGTTGTGATGAATGGTTTTGAAAACCGACAAATTGAGATTGAGACACTTATGCACCATATGGGAATCTTTGTTAAGGAAACGTTTCGCCACACAGTGGCTTCGTCAGTCCAATACAAAGCAGAAAGGTGGGATCTTGATACAAAGAATTCTCCAACGGACGAAGACCTACTTCGACTAGTGGATGGTACCACTATGACCCCGCCTCCTCCTGCTTCACATCACCTGACTACAGTATATAAACCACGTCTACGGCCCTATGCTGTACATTCTACAAGATTGATAGACTGAACACATCGACTCCAGGCTGAGGGACTGATTACCTAGATCTCCTCCTCTCCTTGCACCTTTCTGCTTTGTATTGGACTGATGAAGCCACTGTGTGGCGAAACGTTTCCTTAATAAAGATTCCCATATGGTGCATAAGTGTCTCAATATCATACTTTAACTTAAACTTTATTGGATGGCTTTACTGATAGCTCCTTTGCTGGTATTGTATCTCTATAGCCAGGTACCATAAGTAATCTAACAGTTCCTGTGTTCGTAATAGTTGAGTGTTGGCAGCCTACCATCCTGGAGGGAAGGAGAGCACTATTGCTGTGAGAGCTGACAGAGTGATAGCTGTCTTCCATTCTAGTGGGAATATTTATGTAACATTTGGCAGAATGCTGGAAGTCTTCCATCCTTGGGAAGACCATTCATGTAACAGTTGGTAGAATATTGGCAACCTTCCATACTGGGTGGGATTCAGTCATCCGCTAATTAAGCATCTTCACTGAACGGGAACTTTCAATCATGCATAAGGTCTGTTTCCTTTTTCAGGATATAAACGAACGCAAGTTGTATTCCTAGTCAATGATTCACAAAAAAAACAGACTTCTTGATCTTGTCATGTACACAGCATCTTTCTCTCTCCATAAGAGCACCCAACTATCTTTTCCAGGAAGTCTGTGTCGCTAGATAGATCAAGAGTTCAAGTCAGCATGACAGACACACGACCTACTGCAGGGTTGCTGAAGCAGGTGTTCAAAATATAGGCGTTCACACTTACTATTCTCATTCAACATTTAATTTTTAAAACATGTTTAAAGCAATATATAATCATATATGTGGTATGTTAGGGAAACATAAAGCAAAATGAAATAATATATAAGGTATGTTAGGGAAAACAAAATTACCAATAGGGGGTAATGGTAGTCAGGCTGATTCTTGACAGATCGGTGTTAAAAAGCCCCGAGGAACACCTGAATACTTACAAGCGAAAATTGTGCTAAATAACTTACATAATATATGTGTATATATATATATATATATATATATATATATATATATATATATATATATATATATATATATATATATATATATATATTCAACAAGTCGGTCGTCTCCCACCGAGGCAGGGTGACCTAAATAAGAAAGAAAATCCCAAAAAAGAAAACACTTTCATCATCATTCAACACTTTCACCTCACACAATCACTGTTTTTGCAGAGGTGCTCAGAACACAACAGTTTAGAAGCATATACGTATAAAGATGCACAACATATCCCTCCAAACTGCCAATATCCCAAACCCCTCCTTTAAAGTGCAGGCATTGTACTTCCCATTTCCAGGACTCAAGTCCGGCTATATAAAATAACCGGTTTCCCTGAATCCCTTCAATAAATATTACCCTGCTCACACTCCAACAGATCGTCAGGTCCCAAATACCATTCGTCTCCATTCACTCCTATCGAACACGCTCATGAAGGCCTGCTGGAAGTCCAAGCCCCTCGCCCATAAAACCTCCCTTACCCCTTCCTTCCAACCTTTTCGAGGACGACCCCTACCCCGTCTTCCTTCTCCTACCGATGTAAATGCTCTCCATGTCATTCTTTGATCCATTCTCTCTAAATGACCAAACCACCTCAGCAACCCCTCTTCAGCCCTCTCACTAATACTTTTAACCCCATATATATATATATATATATATATATATATATATATATATATATATATATATATATATATATATATATATATATATATATATATATTAAAAGAACTGTGGCTTGGCAAGGACTCGATCCTGCGTTGCCATGCCGTGTGTGAAATAAAGAATGTACGCAACACTCTCTCCACTGGACCACTATTCTCAAACACCAGGCGCCCAGCAGTACTGAGCGTGTTATCCTGATGCAAGGACATTCATGTGATAAATGGTTTAAAACCGACAAGCTGAAGACTGAGACACTTATGCAACATATGGGAATCATTACTGAAGAAACTTTTCGCCACACAGTGGCTTCATCAGTCCAACACACAGCAGAAAGGTGTAAGGAGAGGAAGAGTTTGAGGTAATCAGTCCCTTAGCATGGAATCGGTGTGTTCAGTCTAGTCTTGTAGAGGGACTGATTACTTCAAACTCCTCCTCTCCTTATACCTTTCTGCTTTGTGTTGGACTGATGAAGCCACTGTGTGGCGAAACGTTTCTTCAAGAAAGATTCCCAGATGGTTTAAGTGTCTCAATCATCACAGACATTCGTCGTCGTGAAGCCTCAGATACTAATGTCAACCTTATCCTGTTTGGTGTACCAGCCTTCACGAGCAGTATATATATATATATATATATATATATATATATATATATATATATATATATATATATATATATGTCGTGCCGAATAGGCAGAACTTGCGATTTTGGCTTAAATAACAACGCTCATCTTGCCATATAAGACGAGCGAAAATTTGTGTATGCAATAATTTCGCCAAAGTCATTCTGAACCTAACGAAAAAATATATATTTCTCTGTGTTTGTTTAGTATTAAATTATTGTAGACGTATCTAAAATATATTTAGTTGGGTTAGGCTAAAATAAATTGTTCTTGTTATAATAAGGTTAGGTAAGTTTTCTAAGATTCTTTTTTACATTAACATTAATGAAAAAAATATATCTTTAAACGTATAAGAGAAATTTTTAGAAAGGACTTAATTTTAAATGAGTTCTTGCTAATTGACCAGTTTTACATATTCGGGACGACATTATATATATATATATATATATATATATATATATATATATATATATATATATATATATATATATATATATATATATATATATCACTCTGTACTTCCCACCTCCAGGACAAAAGTCCGGCTACCAGTTTCCCTGTATCCATTTATATATGTTACCTTTGATCACACACTAATAGCACAACTACTGAAAACCACATGCCTCCACTCTTGTCTAACAGGCTCACACAAGCCTGTTGGTATCCAAGCCCATAGCACGCAAAACTTCCTTTATCCCTTTCCCTCACCCTTTCCGAGGATGATCCCTACCCTTTTCTTTCCTGCGCCTCAAATTTATGCGCCCTCCTAGTTATTCTTTCTTTTCTCCATCCTCTCTTGAAGTTCAGATCACCCCAACCTCTCCTCAGCCCTCTGAATAATATTTTTGGTAACTCCACACCTCCTAATCTCCAAACTATGAATTCTGTGCTAAATATTCTCACCACATATTGTCATCAAACATGGTATCTATTCTGCCTTCAGCCTCCTCCTCGCTGCATCCTTCACAACCCTTGCTTCACATTCATACAGTGTTACCACTATACTCTTGTACTTTTCCCTTTTGCCTTCATGGATAAAGTTTTGTCTTCACATATGTCTCAATGCACCACCTATCTTTTTTACCCTTCGTCAGCTCTGTGATTCACCTGATGTCTCACTTTACCCAGTATGCTCAACAAACTCATTCCCCTTTCCTTCATACAAAGGAACTATTCACAATCCGTAGGTTACCTTTCCTTTTATCTTGCGTATATTGAACAAATGCACCAACCACTCCAAAACTGCACCCACAGGTCTTTTTAACATTCATGCTAAACGAAGGCAGGGATCATGTTTGTAAATAATTTCGCTCATTTGCAAATTGTTAATAATTTTAAAATCTCTTTCGTAATTCAGAGCATGTGGCAGTGAGATGAAATACTTTTCACAGGCCTGGTGCTCCGGGATATGGGCAGACATCCTAGCTTCAGCTAGGCATCCATTAGTTTTAACTTTATTTGGTTTTCCTAGTTTAATTCTACATAATTTATTTTTCTGTTCCCATGTGTGCCTTAGAGACCAGTGTAATAAAATTGTATCCATAACTTAAGTAATTTTTTTCTTAATTACTTAATGGTGGCCAGTTTTAGAGAACTGGTTTGATGGATTTGTGGCACAGATGCCAATTTATTCATTTTTTTATGGTAGGAATGTGGAAAATCGTAATTCTTCTTTTGTTGTGATAATTTCTAAGTGACACATGCGATTAGCTTCGACTCATTCATACTGATAACTTCATAATAAACCTTCTGAGCAGGTTTAAACTTAATGTGCTTATGTAGTTTCAAAACATTGGTCTCTGGCGTTTTCAAAAAGTCCGAATCAGATTTGGACTGTGCTTAAAATTCGGATATTAGTTTCCACATGATGATCTGTAGATACCTTTTTTGATTCACTTCAAACCTACAGTATTAAAATTTAACTGTATTTACAAAGTTTAGCGGTACTTTGCGTTATTCCACTTGCGTACATAGAGGTATAGAGGACGGGGGTCATGCACTGTGAGGACACATTACACGGATCGCGCAGCAACCAAAGTACACCTAGTTATTGATCAAGGGAGAGGTTATAAATACTTTATTAGTGGTCACTGAAGAATTATGCAGCACAGACGGAGCTCACCTGAAGCGTTCTTGAGACCCTTGTAACTTTCTCCGTGACGCTCATCCAGGAAAGCGTTACCTAGTCATTACTCATAAAGGTTATTTATTTTTCTAGTCATCCTTGTATTTGTGTAATCGTAGCGACTCAGGTGCCAGTACAGTAACTATGCATTGGACAATTTAGGAGTTATTGGTAGCTATTTATTAACAGCAGACCTAACTTATAGCAGAAAATGCACAAAGTCGGACCGAAACATCGTCGTAAGCTTTTCTGTCTATGTGTGGGTTATTTGTGTATTGCTCCAGGTACGGTATTGCAACTTTTTTTTTTTAGCAGGTATTATCTGTATGTGTCGTAACACCACTCTTGTTAAACCATCACTGTTTTAACTCTGTTTTCGTCAAATTTAACAAAATTTAAGCATCCTAAAATTAGACGCAGTCGGACCCAGAAATCACATTTTCCCGGATCTAAATGTGTAACACCCCAGAAACAAACTCCCAACGCCTAATTCCTTAACCTCTGGGAATTATCGTCACCTTTATCTTAGAACAGGCCTCGTGATTGGTTAGTCAGGCTGTTTGTGGCAGCCGTTAGCATTTCAGCATATGGGCCACAGCTTTGCTGATCGGGAAATTGTGACGGAACATCTCCATTATCTTCTTTTACTAAATTTCTCATATAAATATTAATTTAATATGTTTCTTGCAGTGCTCTGAATCAGAGGTATTTTGCACTATCTGCGATGTCTAAAGCCGTAGGAGGAGGTTACGTCAGCGTAAAGATTTAGAGCCAGTCCCTCACCAATTTCCAGGCTTATTTTGTACTGTACTGAAAGCCATTCTTGTTATCACTTATTGTATTGATGCTCTCACTAACCCTCCACCACCACCGTCCACAAACAACGTGGTGTCCGGTGGTCTAGTTGGCAACACTCTCGCCTCACACGCTGAGTGTCCGTGGGTTGACCCCCGGCAAGGGTGGAAACATTGGGAGTGTTTTCTTACATCTGTTGCCCCCGTTCACCTAGCAAGTAGGTACCTGGGTGTTAGTCAACTGGTGTGGGTCGCATCCTGGGGGACAAGATTTAAGGCTCACAGAGGAAATAATCCAGCTCCTGATGACACACTGACCTTCTTGTGTTATCCTGGGTGGCTAACTGTCCGGGGTTAAAAATCCGAACGTCTCTTGACGTTCCCCTCTAACTGCTTTCCATCTCCCTGTATAGAGAGAGCTGGCGACCAGGAGAATCAGTGTCACTAGACACTGAGGTCCGCCTGGTAGCACCAGTGACAAGTCTCGTGTAACTCAGCTTGTAGCTACTAACTTGTCCCACCTCCGGCCATTACAGCACCTTACTCTAAACCCGCTGGCCGCTGCTAATACAAGTGGTACCCCTCCCATTATCCAACCCCACCTCTCTCACACACACAATCAAAAGCCCCCATACACAAACTCCTTCTACACCCAAAAAAAAAAAACACAAACCCCCCAAACCCCCTACCCCCTTACCCTCGCACACATACAACCCCCCCCCACACAAAAAAAAAACAGTGACTAAGTAATCTCTCTCTCTCTCTCTCTCTCTCTCTCTCTCTCTCTCTCTCTCTCTCTCTCTCTCTCTCTCTCTCTCTCTCTCTCTCTCTCTGTTTACCTGGAGAGAGCTCCGGGGGTCAACGCCCCCGCGGCCCGGTCTGTGACCAGGCCTCCTGTGGTGAATAGTTATGATGGTGGTGCAGGTGTGTTTTTGAGATGTGTGATGAGTTGTGGTGGTGCAGGTGTATGGTGAGTTGTGGTGGTGCAGGTGTGTGGTGACTTTTGGTGGTGCAGGTGTGTGTTTTTGTGCTGATTCTATATATGTGTGGTGAATTGTGGTGGGGCATGTGTGTGGTGAGTTGTGGTGGTACAGGTGTGTGGTGACTTGTGGTGGTGCAGGTGTGTGGTGACTTGTGGTGGTGCAGGTGTGTTGTGATGTAGTTCAGCTGGGCTTGTGAGGTCTCTGGGGAGACCTAATTTAACCAATTATATGGTCACACCTTGCCTTGGCAAACGTCTGTCAGCCACGCCCACGTCTGAGGTCTTTTGTTCTTGACGGCATCAGACCTAGGCGTCAGGTCGTACACGTGGTTGTGGAGGGTGCTTGGACCACCATAAAAGCCCAAGGAAGAGCATGATCAGGAGATTCGTGCGGAGCTGCTGCTGGGGTGCAGAGCTCCTGAGCAGACTTCGAGCGGAGCTGCTGCTGGGGTGCAGGGCTCGGGAGAAGGCTGCTGAAGTCTCTGGAGGAGACTGTTGGAGGCAGTGGGCAGAGTACTGGCTTGGCGCAGTACTCGTGCTGTGTAGGTCTTGGGACCTGGGGCTTAGTTCCTGTAGTGAACTGTCCTCTGTGCTATATTGTAAGTTATATTCATTTTGGTCAAGTTGATTGTGTTCCCTGTCTCACTGCTTATACATACCATCCCATTTATCTAAACCAATGATGTACTCCTGTTCCCGAATATATTATTGTACAAGGACTTAATAATAAACTGTGTTTGAGTAGAATAGTAATATTCACGGTCCACGTTATTTGCTATTTTATTCATTATTTTATTTCATGTAGTGAGAGGGAGTGTAGTGTGGTGGGTAGAGTAATGAGAGGTGAAGTTGTAGTCACCAGTGACCTTACATTATCTACCTACCTCACTCCTACCACCTCGCCTGTCCCCTACCTACTGACTCCCCCCGCTTACCCCCATATTCCCCTAATCATCACCCCCCTACATGACATGGTGTCTAAGCGGTGGTGGTTCTTATTATTTTTATAGTAGGAACCAGTCCCATGTGCCTTATTTTTGACTGCTCGGTTATACTTGTTATGCTACCATTTGCTACCACTTTTTTTTTCTTGTGTGTGTAAAATCTAAAGTGAATATCTGTATATTATAATCCTAGTGACCTTAACTGTCCTTTTTTGACGGTGGGTCTAAATAATTGTTTGGGTGTAATATTATATTTGGTGGAGTTGGTTGTTGGTTAGAGATAAATGGTGGAGAATATCAGTATTTGGGTGAGACTTTTGGGGGAAGCAATTACTGGCCGAAATTGAATATTTACAGAGGAATGAGAAGTCACCCAGCCCGCCTTGGAAGACTTACCCACAACTGTCACCCATTGAAGAGTTGCCTATGATTGCTGTCCACCTGATGTGCCCAGTCACCCAGCTGATATGCCCAGTCACCCAGCTGATGTGCCCCAGTAGATGTATTGCTGCCCTGGTCTGTCATCCAGTGTGGTGGGTGTCTGTCTGCGTCACCCAGCCTCTGTGACCATCACCCACGGACCGCCAGTTACCCGCAGTTGCCAGGGATGGGTGACCGCACCTGCTGTTGATGACCTGAAGTGACCTCACCTCACCTCGAGCAACTGACCATAGCCTGCTACTGCTGATGTCGGCTGCTGTGATGCTGCTGAGATGCTATAGCTGTGCTGCTATGCTGTGGCCGTGCTGAGATGCTGTAGCCGTGCTGCAATGCTGTGGCCGTGCTGTGTGCTGCTGTGATGTTGAGATGCTGCGGCCGTGCTGTGATGTTGAGACGCTGCGGCCGTGCTGTGATGCTGGGACCGTGCTGCGATGCTGTAGCCGTGCTGCGATGCTGTGGCCGTGCTGTGATGATGGATATGCTGTGGCCGTGCTGTGATGCTGCGATGCTGCCTAGCTCAAGAGGAGATGGCGGTGATGCTGCAGTGGTGTGTGAGGGATTCTGGCTGGTGTGCCAGGACAGGAGAATCTACTATGAAGGAGTTGCCATCCTCGGAGATGTGGAAGGACGTGAGCCGCAGATATGGACTCCAGCTGCTGGGACCAGCCTGCTTTCAAGGGCGGCATGGAGGTGTGTCCTGCCTTGCTGGTCGACCTGTGCGACAGGTATGCGGGGATGCCCTGCCAGCCATGAGAGACAATTAAGAGTGTGAGATGTCCCCAGCCTACTTTGACTTGCCAGAAGTGTTAGTGTTACCTGTGTGAAATAAGGTGACCTTGAAAACGGTCCAGTGATTATGGCCGCCTTGTTTTATGAGGCCAGTGAATCCTAGTAGTGGCATAGGATAATGGAGGGTCTTAGCTGCGATGCCTGCCCTGTCTCGATTTTCAGATGTTGTAGTGTGCATGTGAAGTGTGCCGAAAATGCGACCTTGGTGGTCGTGAAGTGGTCCAGTTGCAGTTACTTGAAAGAATGCAACCCGTTGGAGCAGTTTTCCACGCCATAGAAGCCTAGAGAGGTTTGGCCCAATGGTTAACGTGCGAGGGTGACTAGCATTGGCTAGTGCATTTCTAGTAGAAGTAGGGAAGGCACTGGAGCCCGATATTTAGGTTTAAGGAGAAATGACGGGTAAGGAGGCTTTGCACCAGAGAGCGACTATTATGCTGGCCAACTGCCAGGTGTACTGATTATGCTGCCTTGTGGTAGTTGAGGAGGTTGAGGGAAATATATGTAATTGAATAATTTTGTATTATGTATAATTTTGTCTTTGTATTGTAATAGAATTAAGGGGTTAGGATTAAAATAGTCTAATAACTAGGACAAATTGTCTTAGTTCTCAGATATTTTAAATTGGGGGAGAAAGGGGGATGTGATGTAGTTCAGCTGGGCTTGTGAGGTCTCTGGGGAGACCTAATTTAACCAATTATATGGTCACACCTTGCCTTGGCAAACGTCTGTCAGCCACGCCCACGTCTGAGGTCTTTTGTTCTTGACGGCATCAGACCTAGGCGTCAGGTCGTACACGTGGTTGTGGAGGGTGCTTGGACCACCATAAAAGCCCAAGGAAGAGCATGATCAGGAGATTCGTGCGGAGCTGCTGCTGGGGTGCAGAGCTCCTGAGCAGACTTCGAGCGGAGCTGCTGCTGGGGTGCAGGGCTCGGGAGAAGGCTGCTGAAGTCTCTGGAGGAGACTGTTGGAGGCAGTGGGCAGAGTACTGGCTTGGCGCAGTACTCGTGCTGTGTAGGTCTTGGGACCTGGGGCTTAGTTCCTGTAGTGAACTGTCCTCTGTGCTATATTGTAAGTTATATTCATTTTGGTCAAGTTGATTGTGTTCCCTGTCTCACTGCTTATACATACCATCCCATTTATCTAAACCAATGATGTACTCCTGTTCCCGAATATATTATTGTACAAGGACTTAATAATAAACTGTGTTTGAGTAGAATAGTAATATTCACGGTCCACGTTATTTGCTATTTTATTCATTATTTTATTTCATGTAGTGAGAGGGAGTGTAGTGTGGTGGGTAGAGTAATGAGAGGTGAAGTTGTAGTCACCAGTGACCTTACATTATCTACCTACCTCACTCCTACCACCTCGCCTGTCCCCTACCTACTGACTCCCCCCGCTTACCCCCATATTCCCCTAATCATCACCCCCCTACATGACAGTGTGGTGACTTGTGGTGGTGCAGGTGTGTGGTGACTTGTGGTGGTGCAGGTGTGTGGTGACTTGTGGTGGTGCAGGTGTGTGGTGACTTGTGGTGGTGCAGGTGTGTGGTGACTTGTGGTGGTGCAGGTGTGTGGTGACTTGTGGTGGTACAGGTGTGTGGTGACTTGTGGTGGTGCAGGCGTGTGGTGACTTGTGGTGGTGCAGGTGTGTGGTGACTTGTGGTGGTGCAGGTGTGTGGTGACTTGTGGTGGTGCAGGTGTGTGGTGACTTGTGGTGGTGCAGGCGTGTGGTGACTTGTGGTGGTGCAGGTGTATGGTGACTTGTGGTGGTGCAGGTGTGTGGTGACTTGTGGTGGTGCAGGTGTGTGTTTTTGTGCTGATTCTATAGATGTGTGGTGACTTGTGGTGGGGCAGGTGTGTGGTGACTTGTGGTGGTGCAGGTGTGTGGTGACTTGTGGTGGTGCAGGTGTGTGGTGACTTGTGGTGGTGCAGGTGTGTGGTGACTTGTGGTGGTGCAGGTGTGTGGTGACTTGTGGTGGTGCAGGTGTGTGATGAGCTGTGGTGGTGCAGGTGTGTGATGACTTGTGGTGGTGCAGGTGTGTGGTGAGTTGTGGTGCAGGCGTGTGGTGAGTTGTGGTGCAGGCGTGTGGTGAGTTGTGGTGCAGGTGTGTGGTGAGTTGTGGTGCAGGTGTGTGGTGAGTTGTGGTGCAGGTGTGGTGGGTTATTTTAATGATTTTCAAGGGTGTGGCGAGGTGATGGTGGTGGTCCTGTAAATGTGTGGTGTTGTGGTGAAGGTGTGTGGTGAGTTATTGTGGGGGGGGGTTCAAGTGTATAGTAATTATGATGAAGCTGCAGGTGTGTAGTGAGTTAGTATGGTGATGCAGGTGTGCGGCGAGTTACTGTGATGCTGCAGGTGTGTGGTGAGTAATTATGGTGATGGAAGTGTGTGGTGAGTTATGGGGAAGCTGCAGGTGTGTGGTGAATTATGGTGATGCAGGTGTGCGGCGAGTTGCTGTGATGCTGCAGGTGTGTGGTGAGTAATTATGGTGATGCAAGTGTGTGGTGAGTAATTATGGTGATGCAGGTGTGTGGTGGGTTATTATGGTGATGCTGCAGGTGTGTGGTGAGCTACTGTGATGCTGCAGGTGTGTGGTGAGTAATTATGGTGATGCAAGTGTGTAGTGAGCTATTATGGTGATGCAGGTGTGTGGTGAGTTATTATGGTAAAGCTGCAGATGTGTGGGGAGTTACTGTGATGCCACAGGTGTGGTGAGTTATTATGGTGATGCTGCAGGTGTGTGGGGAGTTACTGTGATGCCACAGGTGTGGTGAGTTATGGTGATGCTGCAGGTGTGGTGAGTTATTATGGTGATGCTGCAGGTGTGGTGAGTTATTATGGTGATGCTGCAGGTGTGGTGAGTTATTATGGTGATGCTGCAGGTGTGTGGGGAGTTACTGTGATGCCACAGGTGTGGTGAGTTATTATGGTGATGCTGCAGGTGTGGTGAGTTATTATGGTGATGCTGCAGGTGTGTGGGGAGTTATTATGGTGATGCTGCAGGTGTGTGGTGAGTTATTATGGTGATGCTGCAGGTGTGTGGCGAGTTATTATGGTGATGCTGCAGGTGTGGTGAGTTATTATGGTGATGCTGCAGGTGTGTGGTGAGTTATTATGGTGATGCTGCAGGTGTGTGGTGAGTTATTATGGTGATGCTGCAGGTGTGTGGTGAGTTATTATGGTGATTCTGCAGGTGTGTGGTGAGTTATTATGGTGATGCTGCAGGTGTGGTGAGTTATTATGGTGATGCTGCAGGTGTGGTGAGTTATTATGGTGATGCTGCAGGTGTGTGGGGAGTTACTGTGATGCCACAGGTGTGGTGAGTTATTATGGTGATGCTGCAGGTGTGGTGAGTTATTATGGTGATGCTGTAGGTGTGTGGGGAGTTATTATGGTGATGCTGCAGGTGTGTGGGGAGTTATTATGGTGATGCTGCAGGTGTGTGGTGAGTTATTATGGTGATGCTGCAGGTGTGTGGCGAGTTATTATGGTGATGCTGCAGGTGTGTGGTGAGTTATTATGGTGATGCTGCAGGTGTGTGGTGAGTTATTATGGTGATGCTGCAGGTGTGTGGTGAGTTATTATGGTGATGCTGCAGGTGTGTGGTAACTTGTAATAATGTTGGTAGAATTACCGACAATATGTTAAGTACAAGGACAGGATTGCAAGTAATGTAACATTTTATTGTGGCAACGTTTCGCTCTCCTTGTCAAGCTTGACAAGGTTCCTGGAGAACGAAACGTTGCCACAATAAAATGTCATATTAGATGCACTTGTGTCCTTTTACTTAACAGGTGTGTGATAAGTTGACAAATGACACAGTTACCAACTAGTAGGTTTTTTAAACCGTTATTTAAATTGTGCCGTAAGTTATCGTAGTGATTCTTGCTTGGTATCTCTCTCTCTCTCTCTCTCTCTCTCTCTCTCTCTCTTTTCTTGCATTCTCTCTACACAAGCTCTCCTAGGCTTCTAAAGTTCTCTCTCTACCCGCTTCTTCCTGGTCTCTAAGATGTTCTCTTCCTACTAAATGGTTATAACTATGACCATAATTTTTAAAGGGGGTGGACCGATAAGCCAGTGGAAGGCCTCGGTCAGATGACCAAAAGCTTCAACGGCTAACACCGAACTCGCTCACACAAACAATATCACCTTTTCCATTTCTCTCGAACCAAACTTATATAAAATATTAATTTGCGTTCACCTTAACGAGTAAATCTCTTCTTGATCCCCAGCTAACTGTGTTAAGTTTTGATAAGGATTCTTCTCAGTTGTCGTATATAACGAATATGATTCAGAAGGGTGATTACTCAGGGTGAGCTGAGTATCCAGGGTGAGGCGGGTATCCTTCCTTATTTATGCTCGCCTATTTGTTCTTGCGCAGGTTGTGTCTCGGCTCTTGGCCCTGCTACCTATTTTGAATATCATTATCATTAATTAATTATATTATTATTTCTACAAGTACATATATTTTGTACAGTCCTAGCTGACATCAGTACTATATTATATAAAGCCTCTCTTTATGCAAACCATTTCAGGCAGCTTAGGTTAATTTTGTCCCCAGGATGCGACCCACACCAGTCAACACCCAGGTACCTACTTACTGCTAGGTGAACATGGACAGCAGGTGTCTTAAGGAACTACGGATCTCAATGTGTGAGCAGAATGTGCTACCAACCTAGCTACGGGAAATAGCTCATAGACCTGAGATCTTGAATAGTCTCACTGCAAACCTATTGTGTCGTACACTGTGTCATGAATGATTCCATGTTGAGATTCTTAAAAGCTAATTTCTAGATTTGCCAGGTGGGTGGGTGGGTTTTGTGTGTGGGAAATTAGGAGGCTGAAGGTTCACCTCAATGGGTTTGGGAGTGAGTGTGAGGTGGCTGGAATGGTGGAGGGGAATGAGGCTACCAGCAGTGAGGTGTAGTCCAGCACCTGCTACAAGTGGCAAGTGGTTCCCAGTAATGGGAAGAGCATCAAAATAAGGAAAGTTGAGAGAGAAGATTTGAAGGTAGGAAATCGCTTCTCTGTTCTTCAGGATGAGTGTACTTCAGTGGTCAGTGAAGGTAAAGGTACTACTTCCCCTGCAAATAGAGGTAAGCGCATCCTTGTGGCTGGTGACCACAAGGAATAGGAATAAGAAGGTAAGAGATAGAGTGTACTTCCCGGGAGCTGATGTAAGTGACATAGTCAACAGACTGGATATCATCATGTCAGGTAATGGGAACAAGCCTATTATCTGTCTCAGTGCTGGTGGAAATGATATTGGGAAGAGTAGGAGAGATGAGCTGCTAGATAAGTACAAGTCTGCTATAGATTTCATTAAGTATAAGGGAGGGGTCCCAATCATATGTGTCATCTTGCATAGAAAGGGAGTGGGCAATGAATGGTTGTCTAGGGCAACTGGTGTAAATTGCTGGCTAGACAGATACTGCAAGGAACTTGCAATCCCACTCGACAACTGGGACAACTTTTATGGCAAACATGATATGTATGCAAGGGATGGGGTACATCTCTCTGGGGCAGGGGTGGTAGCACTTGCAAACTCGATCGAGAGGGCCATTGCTGAAATGCCTAGGATTTTAAACAGATAGAAGATAGAGGTGGAAATATAAACACATATGCAGTATAATGTGATCCTTTATTGACTACGTTTCGCCCACACAGTGGGCTTTTTCAAGTCACAAACAGATCTACCTGGGGTGGAAGGGACGCGAGTATTTATAGTCAGGTTCAGAATGCTGAGGTCAGGTGGAGAATGCTGCATCTGATGATGTACCGAGTGGGGTTATAGAGTCTAAAATCTTGGGTAGCTTGGAAAGGAGGTTGGATAAGTTTGTGAGCAGACCTTCTACAGTGTTCTTCCATTCCTGTGTTCTTATGTGGGATAGCGATGAAGAAGTTTCTTGGCAAGTGGTTCAGCTATGTTATAGAAGCCACTATTCTGGTTGAAGTTGTCGGATATAGAAATAAGTGATGATTCCAGGATTCTTCGGTATTGAGTGTTGTCTTCTGTGGCGATAAGTCTCGAGTTTCTGTAGTTTATCAAGTGGTTGTGTGAATTACGGTGTTGTACACAGGCATTCCTTGTGTCGTCAGACCTGCTTGCGTACTGGTGTTCTGAAATACGTGTTTGGAGGTCCCTTGATGTTTCGCCCACGTATAATTTGTCGCAGTCATTACAAGGGATTATGTATACCCCTGCAGAGGGTGGAAGCTTGTCCTGTCTATCACTGGTAATGTCCTTGATGGTCATGGTTGTGGAGGTAGATACTTGGAATGAGGTATTGGAAAAGATGTTGGAAACGTGTTTGGCAATGGAGTTGGTGGGGAGGACTATGTATCTCTTCTCGGCAGTGTCTTCTCTGGGTGTGTTGAAGATGTTTAATGCCCGTCGTCTGCAGTCTCTGATGAAGTGACGAGGATAGTCGAGTTTAGAAAATACTTGTTCAATTATCGTGCATTCTTCTTCAAGAAACTCATTGCTGCAGATTCTGAGTGCACGCAGGAAGAAGCCTATAATTACACCACGTTTAGTTTTGGTGTCGTGGTGAGAGTAGAAGTGGAGAAGATCGTTTTGGTTGGTGGGTTTTCGATAGACTTTAAAACGAAATTCGTGGTCAGCTTTGCAGAGCAGAACATCAAGGAAAGGAAGAGTGTTGTCGACTTCTTCTTCAAGTGTGAACTTCTTCTTCAAGTGTGACTTAAACAATGCTACAAAGGAAGCTTTTCTCCAAGCCAGAACACTAGGCACAAAACTCCGGGGCAACATGAACAGACGCACCGCCGAAATCATTCGCAGCAGAGTTACCACAGCGAATGTTCAACAGAAGATCAGACTTACTAGGAAACTACAAACACTCTGCGATAATAGTAATTGGAAAAGTTTAGGAAGACCTGAAATTATTCAAAATCTTTCATCTCGTCCACTGTCAACCACAGAAACTGAAGCCCTCAGCTTATCCCTCAAATTCGCAACAGGAATTACGAAACCAAAACAAGACCTCAATTTCATCTCCAAAAACTACAGACACAATGACTCCGATTTCCAAAAAGGCTATCTTCAAGGCATCATCTCAGCAGCCATCTCAACACGCAGCTCCCCAGTCATACCTCGACGTTACATCAATGCACTCAAAGGTTTAGCAGAAGACACGACCATCAGGGTCACCACCACTGATAAAGGAGGTGGTGTTGTTATCATGAACACTGACGATTACAGGAACAAAATGCTCAATCTACTTAATGACCCAGATACCTACAAACCTCTCACAACTAACCAAGTGGACAACCTTACTAAAACTTTTCTTCAAAGGACTCGCCGCATTCTGAGGGGCTCAGAACGAGGGAAGAAACTTCTGCACACCATGCCCAGCAACCCCAGACCTGCCAGAATGTACGGCCTGCCAAAAACTCACAAGCCTCGTATCCCACTGAGGCCCATATCCTCGGGAATAGGCAGTGCTCCCCACCAGCTCTCAGGAATTCTCGCAGAACACCTCTCTAAACTCTTGGGCACTATCAGTCCAGCACATCTCAAACACTCGGGTGATCTTCTCAATCGCATTCGCAACATCAACATCAGGAACAAGAAACTTTCCAGCCTTGACGTCACTTCCCTATTCACCAAAGTACCTACTACACAAGCCATCGATCTCTTGCGCAGGAAAATTGACGATTCACTTGATCTTTCCATTCCAGCCAGCGATTTCATCGACCTTGTTGAACTATGTGTTGGCTTTACGTGTTTCTCTTTCGAAAATCACCTCTTTCAGCAGACTTTTGGACTACCCATGGGTTCGCCACTCAGTGCGGTCCTGGCGAACCTATACATGGAACATCTAGAAGCCGAACGTTTCTTCACCATTATTCCTTCGTCTGTCACCTGGCTCCGTTATGTTGACGACATTCTCCTCATAACTCCTAAACGCTTCAACGTTCAAGCTCTCCAAGACAAGCTCAACCAGGTCGAGCCTTCAATCCAGTTCACACTTGAAGAAGAAGTCGACAACACTCTTCCTTTCCTTGATGTTCTGCTCTGCAAAGCTGACCACGAATTTCGTTTTAAAGTCTATCGAAAACCCACCAACCAAAACGATCTTCTCCACTTCTGCTCTCACCATGACACCAAAACTAAACGTGGTGTAATTATAGGCTTCTTCCTGCGTGCACTCAGAATCTGCAACAATGAGTTTCTTGAAGAAGAATGCACGATAATTGAACAAGTATTTTCTAAACTCGACTATCCTCGTCACTTCATCAGAGACTGCAGACGACGGGCATTAAACATCTTCAACACACCCAGAGAAGACACTGCCGAGAAGAGATACATAGTCCTCCCCACCAACTCTATTGCCAAACACGTTTCCAACATCTTTTCCAATACCTCATTCCAAGTATCTACCTCCACAACCACGACCATCAAGGACATTACCAGTGATAGACAGGACAAGCTTCCACCCTCTGCAGGGGTATACATAATCCCTTGTAATGACTGCGACAAATTATACGTGGGCGAAACATCAAGGGACCTCCAAACACGTATTTCAGAACACCAGTACGCAAGCAGGTCTGACGACACAAGGAATGCCTGTGTACAACACCGTAATTCACACAACCACTTGATAAACTACAGAAACTCGAGACTTATCGCCACAGAAGACAACACTCAATACCGAAGAATCCTGGAATCATCACTTATTTTTATATCCGACAACTTCAACCAGAATAGTGGCTTCTATAACATAGCTGAACCACTTGCCAAGAAACTTCTTCATCGCTATCCCACATAAGAACACAGGAATGGAAGAACACTGTAGAAGGTCTGCTCACAAACTTATCCAACCTCCTTTCCAAGCTACCCAAGATTTTAGACTGTATAACCCCACTCGGTACATCATCAGATGCAGCATTCTCCACCTGACCTCAGCATTCTGAACCTGACTATAAATACTCGCGTCCCTTCCACCCCAGGTAGATCTGTTTGTGACTTGAAAAAGCCCACTGTGTGGGCGAAACGTAGTCAATAAAGGATCACATTATACTGCATATGTGTTTATATTTCCATTGTGTCGGTATTTTATACCATTTATTTCCAGAAGATAGAGGTATGGGTGTGTGTGTGGGAAATAGGCAGGTTGCAACACTAGGGTTGAAAACAGTAAATATATAAAGGACATTCAGCATGAAGTTATAAATAAAAACAATAGATCAGGTCAGCAAACAAAGGGAGACAGCAGAGGGCAGCAAGGGACTAGCTCCCTTAAGGTTTACTATACTAATAGCAGGAGTGTAAGAAATAAGATTGATGAGCTAAGATTAATTGCAAGTGCAGGAAACATAGATATTATTGCTATAACAGAGACCTGGCTCAATCTGAAAGATAGAGAGATGCCTTCTGAATGTCACATACAAGGCTATAAATTATTCCACACTGATTGGGTCAAGAGGAAGGGTGGTGGAGTAGCGATGTATGTCAGAGACAATTTAAATTGTTGTGTTATACAAGATATAAAATTAGAGGCGTCAGCCACTGAATCTGTTTAGTTACAGCTTCTCGAGGACCGTGAAAAAACTAATTTTGGGTGTGATTTACAGGGCTCCAAATCTTGATAGGGAGTGCAGAAAACTTCTATCGGACGAAATTCGTAAGTCGTCCACATACGAAAATGTTGTCCTAATGGGAGATTTCAACTATAGACAGATTGACTGGAGCAATTTGACAGGAAATTTAGAGTCAAGTGACTTTCTTGACTCTTGACAGTTTATGACAGAATCGACTAGATGAAATAACCTGCTTGCCTTGGTTCTTGCCAGCAGAGAAACACTAATTAATAATCTTGAGGTTAATGATGAGCTTGGGGAAAGTGATCACAAATCACTCAGTTTTAATATATCATGGAATTCCCCTAATAATGGCAATCAAGTCTCTGTCCCTGACTTCTGCTTCGCTGATTTCATAGGACTGAAAAATTACTAGGGTGGGCTGAACTGGAATGACCTGACTATGGGTCAGGTAGGTGGTGATGATTGCCGATATGACGTTTTCCAGGGCATAGTTCTAGCTGCTCAGACAACTTATATTCCAAATAGGGAAATCAGATCAAACAAAAATGATCCTAAATGGATGAACAATAGATTAAAACATCTCACTGGTCAAAAGAGAAGCACATTTAGGCAAATCAAAAGAGGAGAGGGACAATTAAGAAATCAATATATTAAGTTAAATAGATAAATAAAAAAGGGAATAAGAAAAGCAAAAAGAGATTATGAGGTTAAAATTGCAAGAGAATCGAAGACTAACCCAAAAGGATTTTTTCAGGTATACAGAAGTAAGATCAGGGACAAGATAGGTCCACTCAAAAGTTACTCGGGTCAGCTCACGGACAGTGATAAGGAAATGTGTAGAATTTTTAACACATACTTCCTCTCAGTTTTTACACAGGAAGATACAAGCGATATTCCAGAAATAATAAATTATGTAGAACAGGACGATATTAAACTGTGCACGATTAGGGTCACAAGTGACATGGTCCTTAGGCATATAGATAAACTAAAGCCTAGCAAATCCCCAGGCCCTGATGAACTGTATGCAAGGGTTCTAAAGGAATGTAAAGAGGAGCTCAGCAAATCTTTTCAACATATCACTACAAACTAGCATGGTGCCAGATAAGTGGAAAATGGCAAATATGATGCCTATTACATACCCTCTGTGTCCATATACTGTCTGTATCGGCTTGACAAAGCTCCTGTAGAGCGAAACGTTGCCACAATAAAATGTCACATTAGTTGCACTTGTGTCCTTTTACTTTACATACTCGGTATTATGGTCATCCAGTGGCTCTCTCTCCTAGAGTGTGTTTGCTTCTTGATGCCTGTGATTGTTTTCCACGTTTGGTTAAATATGCTCTTTCCCCATTTTCTTAACCTTGTACTTGCTAGGGTTGAACTCCAGTAACTACTTGTCAGATCAGTATCACAGCTTGTCCAGCTGGTTTTGTAGCCTTTGTCCTCTCTGTTTTTAGTCTCATTGGCTTCGCATCATCTGCCAACAGGGATGACCATGACTCTTCTCTTCCAGTGTTTCGTTCATGTTTACCAGGAATAAAAACAGCCCCGTTACCCTTTTGAAACACTGCTTGACACTTGTCCATTCGGATGCCTCATTCCTGACAATTATTTTTTCTTCCTTAATTCATTGTCCTGCTGTCCCTCTTATCACAGTTTGCTTCTCAAGCTTTAGTGCTGGTCTCTCGTGAGAACTATGTCAGATGTATTCCTGCAGTTCAAGAATGTACAAACCACACATTCTACCTCTCCCCATCTCTTTCTCCCTCCTCTTTCCCTTTTTCTCTCCCCCTCTCAACTCATTCTCTCTCTCTTCACTTCTGTTACCTTATTATAGTCTAAAACAATTTTGTGGGACAGGATTTATCATCGCCTGCCATGAAGGTGTTTCATGGCAGGTGCTCCACCACTCTTAGTTTTGATAACCTTCTCCATTACGTAATGTAAAGTGCACGTCAATGACACTGGCTTGTCTCTCAGTGGTAAATGTTTTTCTCCTTTCACAAATGATATAACGACTTTTTTTTTTGTCTTCCATCTCTCTGGTAGTTGCACTGCATCAAATATCTTGTAAAAGGCTACAAGTAGCGGTACACACAGTGCTTATGTTCACTCAGCTTCTCCACTTCTGTTGTTTACATTGTGTCCATTGTGCCAGAGCTATTGTGTCTACAGCTTAGGATTCGCAATAAAACAGTGTTTATCTGAGATATCTGAAGCCTGCTGTGCTGTGGTTGTGTAAACAGAGGCTTCCATAAAGAATCTATCTTTTTACATTGTATAGTAGAGAAAGATCGTCGTCGGAAGTGGCTAAATTCATGCAAGTCTTTATTGCGATAAGTATTACATGTAAATTACAGACTTTTACACCATAGTTCTAAGAATATAAACACTGTCATTCTTATGTATTACAGATTAAAATTTAGTTGTGCAAATTCCAAACAAAAGCCATTTATCTCTTAAGCTGACTCGGTTGAAAGCCTTTTCACCACCATGTTTCTGAAGATGCTGGTAAAAATGCTCTGAAGATGCCAACAGCATCTTCCTGAAGATGCTGGTGGTGCCGTTCTAACATTTAGCTTGTGTACAGACGTAGTCAGCTGAGCAGTTCTTGGGACTAACTTTTCATTATAACTAAGAGTTACACAGAGAAATGGCCTCTCTTCCTGGGACTAGTTCGTCTCACATGCATATTATGTAAAGTTCCTGAATGGTTGTCATCTGTCAGAGGAAGACCTCAGGGAGTCGATGGTGGAGCTGGTGGAGCTGGTGGACATGGTTAAGGGAAGTTGGTTACAAACCCACCAAGTTATTAACGTGGTGGGTTAATAACCAAGGAAAGTCAAGAATTCCGGTTTATCTCCACTGTGGTCCCTAGGTCCTCTTCCCTTTCCTCTTCGTTGCTTTCTAGTAACATTGATGGTTGTAGTCTGAGCACACGCCACCCTTCTGACTGATCCATGGCTTAGTTTATTCCATATCTCACAGCGGCTTCAACCGCAAAACTTATTAAACCTATGAGTGAGCATACCTTCCCAAAGTCAGCTATGTATCTACAGCCAGCTACTCCAGTGATGCTATCATCCTGGATCCCCCACCCACTGATGTGTAATGGTGTTATTCAGGATCAGAGAATGACACCATCGTCACTGATCCCCCACCCACTGATGTGTAATGGTGTTATTCAGGATCAGAGAATGCCACCATCGTCACTGATCCCCCACCCACTGATGTGTAATGGTGTTATTCAGGATCAGAGAATGACACCATCGTCACTGATCCCCCACCCACTGATGTGTAATGGTGTTATTCAGGATCAGAGAATGCCACCATCGTCACTGATCCCCCACCCACTGATGTGTAATGGTGTTATTCAGGATCAGAGAATGCCACCATCGTCACTGATCCCCCACCCACTGATGTGTAATGGTGTTATTCAGGATCAGAGAATGACATCATCGTCACTGATCCCCCACCCACTGATGTGTAATGGTGTTATTCAGGATCAGAGAATGACACCATCGTCACTAATCCCCCACCCACTGATGTGTAATGGTGTTATTCAGGATCAGAGAATGCCACCATCGTCACTGATCCCCCACCCACTGATGTGTAATGGTGTTATTCAGGATCAGAGAATGACACCATCGTCACTGATCCCCCACCCACTGATGTGTAATGGTGTTATTCAGGATCAGAGAATGCCACCATCGTCACTGATCCCCCACCCACTGATGTGTAATGGTGTTATTCAGGATCAGAGAATGCCACCATCGTCACTGATCCCCCACCCACTGATGTGTAATGGTGTTATTCAGGATCAGAGAATGACATCATCGTCACTGATCCCCCACCCACTGATGTGTAATGGTGTTATTCAGGATCAGAGAATGACACCATCGTCACTGATCCCCCACCCACTGATGTGTAATGGTGTTATTCAGGATCAGAGAATGGCACCATCGTCACTGATCCCCCACCCACTGATGTGTAATGGTGTTATTCAGGATCAGAGAATGCCACCATCGTCACTGATCCCCCACCCACTGATGTGTAATGGTGTTATTCAGGATCAGAGAATGACACCATCGTCACTGATCCCCCACCCACTGATGTGTAATGGTGTTATTCAGGATCAGAGAATGGCACCATCGTCACTGATCCCCCACCCACTGATGTGTAATGGTGTTATTCAGGATCAGAGAATGCCACCATCGTCACTGATCCCCCACCCACTGATGTGTAATGGTGTTATTCAGGATCAGAGAATGACACCATCGTCACTGATCCCCCACCCACTGATGTGTAATGGTGTTATTCAGGATCAGAGAATGCCACCATCGTCACTGATCCCCCACCCACTGATGTGTAATGGTGTTATTCAGGATCAGAGAATGACACCATCGTCACTGATCCCCCACCCACTGATGTGTAATGGTGTTATTCAGGATCAGAGAATGCCACCATCGTCACTGATCCCCCACCCACTGATGTGTAATGGTGTTATTCAGGATCAGAGAATGCCACCATCGTCACTGATCCCCCACCCACTGATGTGTAATGGTGTTATTCAGGATCAGAGAATGCCACCATCGTCACTGATCCCCCACCCACTGATGCATGGACTCGTCATGCAGGTTCAGAGACTGACATCCTACCTCTCCGCCCATTGATGTGTGGGATGTCACTAAGTTCATAGAATGGTTAGCTGAAATATACAGTTGATTTTAGAATGTATTCATATAAAATTTGTGACTTTAAATATTTATGTTGATATGACATATTCTATAATTTTAATTCTGTTGACATATCAGTACACATTTAAATTAGACCCGGAATTCATTTGTTAATACTTAAAATTTGTAACATCATTCATAATGCTAACTTCTGTTTTTTTTATTACAATAAATTATATAAAACTATAAACTATGAAAGGGCTTTACCACACCCGTTGGACGTTGAATGTTGGGCTATTTTTCTTCACCTTCAAGGCTGAGGGACTGATTACCCCATCTTCTACTCTCTCCAACTACGACTTCTGCACTGATCTGATAAAACTACTGATTGGCGAAACGTCTCCAGAATAAAGTCATATGTTACAAGTCTTATTCATCATTTTACCATTTATAATACTTCTCCGACAGCAGCACCATGAAATCTTCGTACAGAGGACATCTTCTCAAACCTGTTTGATAATCTCTGTCCTAACTCTAAGGCATAACCTGCTTCCACTAGTGGATTCTGCTGTACTTCCTCTGGCTCCTGTTATACATGTCCATCTTATTGCCTTTGCTTCAGATTCATCTGTAAAAACTTGCATTTTTGGTCATAGTGGGCCCATGCTAACCTTCCTATGGAGCTGGTCCATTGGCTAACGCACTGGCCTGGAGTTTTACAACTCTCTTACCGCGGGTTCTAACCTCACCCTTACCGTAGTTCGATTGCAGTCGTGTTTTTACGATTTCGTTAGTCATTATAGTGATGAATGCCTTCAAGGCTGAGGGACGGATTCCCTCATCTTCTGTGTTCAGTTTTGTACGCTTTCTTTAACTGTCTCCAATTAATACTTAAGTATCAGGTGGAGGAAGGCACTGGTTGGCGGAACGTTTCCAGGACACAGATACCCACATGTCGCACATGTGTCCAACACATCAATTTGTCGGTATTTATACTATGTTATGATAATATAGTATAAATACTCTCTTATGATATACCTGGAGGTTACCTGGAGGTTATTCCGGGGATCAACGCCCCCGCGGCCCGGTCCATGACCAGGCCTGGATATATGGAAACCATCAAAATATTTCTTTAAATACTAAAGTCTAATCTAACATTCTAGGTCTCCCTTTCCTCCCCTCCCTTCCCCCCCCCCCCCAAAAAAAAAAAATCCCATCAATGTATTATGACTGAATTAAAGCCATTTTTCATTTAGGTAAACAGAGCCATTCAAAAAATTGCCTTGAAAATGGCACTAAGTTCACGTTGTGTTTCACAACTTTTGAATCTATACTACACAAGTTACTGACACAAAATTGTGTTTCACTTACACAAGACCTGATTTCCGGGAAATCCTCTGTAAAACAAGTGACTTTCTATATAGTAGTATGTCACTGATGTCAGCTATGATCTGTGTAAGTTGTATCATGTACTTGTAGAAATAAAGATTATTACGATTGTTATTATTATTATTACGATTATTATTATTATTATTACGATTATTATTATTATTATTATTATCTTTATCGTTTCATCGTAATTTCACGTGTGACAAGTAGAAAGCGGAAAATAAAGATAACTGATAGACCAAGAAGTGTGGCAAGAAAAGAATAATAATAATTATAATTAAAAATAATAAAATTAAATTATGAAAGTTAATAGGGTAAAGTTATTACTAAATATATTAAAGCAGAGAAAATAATAATAATATATGCAATGCAGTTTACTGTTAATATTAACAAAATTATACTGAAAATATAAGTTTTGTAAATAATAATCTTATCTTCTCATTAATTAATAATAACTGCACTGATATCAGAATTATACAAAATAAAATAAATAATTATCGTCTATGCCTATTATTATTATTATTATCCGAAATGGCAAATTTTAAGCAGTTGCCAGATTTTTTCTTGAAGTTTTCGTAATTTAGTTCTTAACTCGAGCACGCCTCATCCGATCGGCTTGAAATTTCCAACGCTGGTGTTCAGCAGAGTAGGAATTTTTCAACGATTTTTTTTTATTTAAAACAACACAATACATTAAATAGATAAAAGACCACAGTATCAGTTCTTACACAGAATTATAAATTTTATTGTCTAAATGAACACAGACGAATTAACGTTGTGTTGTCACAAACACGTCACAACACGTTGTGTTGTCACAAACACGTCACAACACGTTGTGTTGTCACAAACACGTCACAACACGTTGTGTTGTCACAAACACGTCACAACACGTTGTGTTGTCACAAACACGTCACAACACGTTGTGTTGTCACAAACACGTCACAACACGTTGTGTTGTCACAAACACGTCACAACACGTTGTGTTGTCACAAACTGTCCCTCATCCCCTATACATTATATCCCATGTTACTATGTTAAGTAAGATTACACAAGATAACATAACAATATTCAACATTATTATTATAGCCAATAAAGACCCAAAACTACAATCTGCATTATTTTTCCACTTTGTTATTTATATATCCTTCATACAGAATCCTTACAAATGACATAACTGATTCTGTAACACTGTTAATTTTATATTTCCATACACTTGTCACGATTACCGTTAATTTTGATAGATCTGATCCTGACAGAAAAATTTTTACTAATCTTGCCCCTTCACCCCGAAGCAAAGAAACTAATATCACCAACAGATTGGGATATATACAAACTTTTACTATAGTTCACCAAATGTTACATTGCTATTTTGACAATGGAGTGTATCACCACCCCTAAAGAATGTACATTATTATATTTCCCTAATAAAACAAAAAACAGAAATTTACTATACATGAGAGTTGTTTAATAACCACTAACTTGTTTATCTGATATATTATGAACTCAGCCATAAAGATAAATTAACCCCAGTCACCAGTTTACTGTACATTGTATTATGTTTTCCTCATAATAACTCCAAACACAGCGAGCCTTCTTATCGTTGAGAAAATTGCATTCATCACCACACACTACATTTACACACATGCACCTCCATACCCAGAGCCATTCACACTTGAACACCCAGGTGTTCTTGTGCCATCCCTGCACCAACTAAACGTTGCACCATTACATTCACACTTGAACACCCAGGTGTTCTTGTGCCATCCCTGCAGCAACTAAACGTTGCACCATTACATTCACACTTGAACACCCAGGTGTTCTTGTGCCATCCCTGCAGCAACTAAACGTTGCACCATTACATTCACACTTGAACACCCAGGTGTTCTTGTGCCATCCCTGCAGCAACTAAACGTTGCACCATTACATTCACACTTGAACACCCAGGTGTTCTTGTGCCATCCCTGCAGCAACTAAACGTTGCACCATTACATTCACACTTGAACACCCAGGTGTTCTTGTGCCATCCCTGCAGCAACTAAACGTTGCACCATTACATTCACACTTGAACACCCAGGTGTTCTTGTGCCATCCCTGCAGCAACTAAACGTTGCACCATTACATTCACACTTGAACACCCAGGTGTTCTTGTGCCATCCCTGCAGCAACTAAACGTTGCACCATTACATTCACACTTGAACACCGAAGTGTTCTTGTACCATCCCTGCACCAACTAAACGTTGAACCATTACATTCACACTTGAACACCCAAGTGTTCTTGTGCCATCCCTGCACCAACTAAACGTTGCACCATTACATTCACACTTGAACACCCAGGTGTTCTTGTGCCATCCCTGCACCAACTAAACGTTGCACCATTACATTCACACTTGAACACCCAGGTGTTCTTGTGCCATCCCTGCACCAACTAAACGTTGAACCATTACATTCACACTTGAACACCCAGGTGTTCTTGTGCCATCCCTGCACCAACTAAACGTTGCACCATTACATTCACACTTGAACACCCAGGTGTTCTTGTGCCATCCCTGCACCAACTAAACGTTGCACCATTACATTCACACTTGAACACCCAGGTGTTCTTGTGCCATCCCTGCACCAACTAAACGTTGAACCATTACATTCACACTTGAACACCCAAGTGTTCTTGTGCCATCCCTGCACCAACTAAACATTGCACCATTACATTCACACTTGAACACCCAGGTGTTCTTGTACCATCCCTGCACCAACTAAACGTTGCACCATTACATTCACACTTGAACACCCAGGTGTTCTTGTACCATCCCTGCACCAACTAAACGTTGCACCATTACATTCACACTTGAACACCCAGGTGTTCTTGTGCCATCCCTGCACCAACTAAACGTTGAACCATTACACAAAAGTTAAAAAACAAGCTAAGTGAATACAAATTTAAATATTATCTATAAAACTGTGTACACAGAAACAACACAACACTTGTTATTCGTAATTGTTTGTGGCATATATACAAACTTTTACCATCATCCATCAGATGATACTTTACTAATTTGACACAGCAGTGTCTCACCACTCCAAAAAAAAAAAAAAAAAAAAAAAAAAAAAAAAAAAAAAAAAAAAAAAAAAAAAAAAAAAAAAAAAAAAAAAAAAATACTGTACATGAAAGTTCGTTAAGAACCACGAAATCGTTCATCTGATATATTATGATCTAAGCCAGAAAGTTAAATTAACCCTGAACACCATTTTACCTGACATATCTAGATATCCTCATAATAACGCCACACACCTGGAGCTTTCCTATCTTATAGAGCATTACTTTTAACACAAACACTACATTCACACACATTCACCTCCATACCCAAAGCAATTCACACGTGCACACAGTTTTACGTGTTCCATTCCTACAACAGCAACCGGAATCAGACTAGTTACCACCCAACCATAATCCGTTACACTACATACCATCCACCCTTGTCATTCGCTAAAACCATTCCCATACACGCCACCACCACTGAAAACCCTTGAAAACCCGACTACCAAAGAAAACCAGTCCCCTACATGGTTATCACTGTACCAATTGCTGGAGACGACTGACTGTAATCTCTCTGTAGTTCTCTGGAAAACAAGCTCCCCACTGACTCCCATAAATAAGTTTGTTCCTACGAGCAGTCCTGTATATACGCGCTGCAATTGCCTTAATTCGAATCCTACCCCCAGCATCTCTCATTCCCCAGGAAATATACAGAAAATCCACTACCACATACATAATCGCCCTTTTTACCTCCCGTGATACCCCTTTTACCTCTAATGTTAAAGCTCGCAGGGTCTCTACATTACCCCCACCTAACAGACAAAAAACCCTCGCCAACCACATCCGTACCTCCCTCAATTCTTCACAAAAATAAACCGCATGAAATGCCGTTTCCAGCTCACCACACTGACTGCAGGATGAAGCTAGGATCCCCATCATGAATCTGTATACCAACTCACGTACCCTAGGCATTAACCTGAGCCTCTTGAAGTCTTCCCATATCGTCCCCCAATCATACAATGGATAGACCGATACGCCCTGCAGGATTTCCTTCCTCCCACTCAATGATACCAAACGCCCCACTTTAAGTCGCTCAACATCTTTAACCAATAACAAAACCCTCAGCATATCCTCACATTCAATTAACTCTTTACCTCCCCACCATCTCCGCACATCCCCCATCACCTTCCCCACTCTTACCCCTCTTTCCCCTCCAGCCCTAACGAATGACTGTTTTACATATATCGCTTTCACCCTCGGCCCCAGTGCTAAAAGGCCCACACCCCCTCTGCGCACATTCGACATCACCACTTCCTTGCTCAGACATGCCCTCCCAAAACCCCAAACATAACGTAGAGCACGTCTCTGTATTTCTTGTACGTCCTGTGTTCTCAAAGGATACACTTCCGCTATACCCCAAACCTTACTGTAAACCAGCGAATTAACTATTACCGCCCTCTGCTGTAATGTGACATCTCCCGCCCGTAAACCCCTTAATCTACTCACTACTTTCTCCACTACCCTCTCTGAATTTACCTGCCTAGCCTCCTGCGCATTCGCCATGTATAAAACTCCACAAATCTTCAAATTATCCACCACTGCCCACCCAAACTCCAACCCCAAGCCCCCCCCCCCCACCCAAGCACCCACCTCCAGTAAACACGATTTCGCCCTATTTACTCTCATTCCCGACACCTCCCCAAAAATCCCCAACACCCTCCCCACCATACGCAATTCCTCCACCCCTTCCATCAGGATAGTGGTATCATCCACATACCCCACAATGCCTGAGCGCCCTTCCCTCTCCCCATTTAAAGCTCCCACCCCCTCAACGAGCCCATAGAACGGATGTTGCATGCACGCAAACAGAATTTGTGAAAGAGGGCACCCCTGCCGTAATCCCCTCTCCATTTTAACCAGCCTTCCCAATCTGCCATTAACTTGGACCCGTACCATAGCCGCTGAGTATAGCGTATCAACCCACCGCGCCACTCCCAGTCCAAACCCCAGACGCAACAAACAAGCCCTCAAAAATTTTCTATTCACACAGTCATATGCATTCTCCCAATCAATACCCAAAAGTCCTCCCCCCTCGCAACCCTCCAAAAAGTCCCTTATGCGCCCATGCCCAACTCTCATACTTCGTCCCGGTATACCCATCTGTCCCCTATGTACAACCTCACCAATTACCTTCTTCATCCTATTACCTAATATCTTTGCAAAAATCTTGTAGTCAGAACACATTAGTGAGATAGCTCTATATGCACTTAAAACACTCCCCACTTGCTTTTTCCAAACTAACACCACCACTCCCATACTTTGTGTCTGACTTAGCTTGCCCTCCCGCAGCATACAATTCATGACCTCCACCAGACAAGTCTTAATATGCTCCCAATGAACTCTGTAAAAATCATTTGAAATCCCATCGATGCCCGGTGCTTTTCCAGTACTCATGTTAAACACTGCCTCCTCAACTTCCCCCACACTAATCGCTCCTCCCATCTCCATCCCCTCCACTTCTTTCTGCCCTAACCCACACCCCCCCCCCTCCAACACTTCCTCAAAAGCATCGCCCTCCTCCCCCTTTCTCCATTTCTCTCGAAACCAGAAATCAGTATAATTACTCATGCCTTCTGTAGTAGTAAGCACCTGTCCCTTATGATATCCACCCATATCCTCACTCACCTCTAATTGCAAAATAGTTGACTCCTTCTGCCTTACCCTAAAACGTCTTAAAACACTTCCCGAAGGTTTATCCCCCACAATACAGCCTCCAATCCTGCCCTCACACGCACGGCATCAAATCTGTCATTGTGTATCTCCGCCAGTCTACCTCTAAGTTGCTCCACGGTCCCATACTGCTTCCCCACTTCCTCCTCATAACACTCGTTCAGCTGACATTCCAAATAATTCTGTAACCCATACCTCCACCTGGCCTCTTCCCGTCCCCTATTTTTAAAGAATCCAGCAATACCCGGCTTAGCTCGCTTCTCCCACCATTCCAAGACACACGACCCCACATCCCTTGATCCCCAAAAAGAGTGCCACCAATCCCCAAAAGCCTCACTCACCCCCTCCCCCTTCACAAGTCTCGCATTTAATTTCCAATAACCAGTGTGTATCCTAACCATACCCTCCCAATCAAGATCTGCAATAACCACCCTGTGGTCCGAAAACCCCACATCGAAGGTCCTAACTCCCAGAACTCGTATTGCCTCCGTAGCATAGAGCCTATCCAGATGTGCAGCATAACCCCTTCGTACAAATGTATACTCAATCCTCCAACCACCCCTCCCCACTACATCTAAAACTCCCACATCCCCCAACACATTGCGTAAAAACCCCAACACACACCCCGCCCCCCTCGGTTCCACATCACCCTGTCGTATGACACAATTCCAATCTCCTCCTATCACAGTAACTAAAGGCAATCCCCTCAAATAAAAAAGCAAAACATCCCTCACTAAAGTTACCTTAACTGCTGCATTTCCATCCGCCGGCATGTATACTCCTATAAAACAAACCCTTGTCTCACCCCACTCTCCCTCTACCCGCACCACCCTTCCATCCCCACCCTCCTCCCACCCCAACACACGCAAGGGACTGGTTTCCTTCACAGCCACAGCAACCCCCCCTTTTAACCTCACCGATCCACTCACATATAACTTATAACCCTTCAAGCGCAACTCACATCCAAACTTGTAATTATGCTCCTGTATGAAACATATATCCACATCAAATCTCCTTAAAAACCATTCCATCCACACTCTCTTAATCTCAGCTCTCAGGCCGTTAACATTAAAATGGTGACCACCTTGAATTATTACAATAAAGGCGGCTTTCCCCGCCGCTTTTGAAGGTTGCTTGAAAGACGTGGTTGTTGACTATAGCCACGTTTATCACTTGGTCTATCCAGACCTCCGTTTCCCCCCTTTTCCTTCGACCCTTGCAGCACCACAGAACCGGTGCCACCATTCCCCGGTAGCTCTAGCCCGGTCTTCCAAGGTTTCTTTCCAGATCTCTGCCCTGGCGTTAAGACATCTTCCATATCAGACGTCCCAGCTGCTCGCTTACGTGTGCCACCTCCACACGTTGCCTCAGCATCCATGTCCTCCTGGTGCACCTCAACCTCCACCGTGTGCTGCTTACTCTCGTTGCACAAGGTGTTCTCACACTTTTGTGCAGCTGCTACCCCCTCCAATACCCTCCCGTCCTTCTCCCCTTCCTGACTGTCTTCCACCTCCCCCAAGAAGTCTTTCAAGACCTCGTCCAACAGACCATCCTGTTGTAAGTCACTTCTGTCAACAGTCTCATCCGTAGATGGTCGCTCAGACACAGTTCCCACAGGTAACGTGGCGCACGCTCCCATCTCCGACTCCGCTCTGTCTACTTCTTCACTCCAACTTCCAGACGCCTGCCTTGCAGCTTCACCTGTCTTAGGTGCCAAGGAGAGCAGCTGTCGTTCCACAGTTGTTGGCACCTGTTCCCTCCGTCCCTGCCTTTGATGACATTGGGCCGCCATATGGTCATAAGACCCGCACAGCCTACATGTCCGACGCTGTCCTGCATAATATACATAAACCTGTGTTCTGAACTCTTCCATCAGAACGTACGATGGTATAGGTTGTCTCAATGTCATCTTCAATGTGAAAGACCCCTCTGGCAGCCCCATATAAGGCCCATCCTTCCACACTCCCAACTCTGCCGAATGGATCATGCCATACCTACGGAATACCTCCACAACATCATATTCCAAGGCCTCAAAGGGGACATTTCTCACCTTTACCCACGTTACATAGCTTGATACGTCATGTAGGCAGACCTCCACTGCAGAATTAACGGTCATCCTCTTTTCTTAAACGCGTCGACTATGCTGGCGTAAAACCCAGCACTCTTGAACTTGATGAAGATCCTGTACACTCCATTCACTGCTACACCATACAACTCTTCGTTCGGTATGCCATACACATCGCGGATGATACTTGGCAGAGGCACCTGCATTGTAGAACTACTCAGGGCACCATGTACCAGCACCACACAGACAGTATTCACCCTGCGTCCATGTCTGTCCGCCATTTTGATTGCTCAAAACAGGTAAATGCGCAGAAAATCAACTGAATCGGGAGCGCCTGCGCAGCACGTCCACTCGGCCCGGAAGCGAAGAGGACAATGTTTCCAACGATTGAATTGGCATGTGTAGGCGCCGTACGACTAAAGCTGTTGAATCCATTCCCAGCATCCTGGAACGGGTTTGGTGGCTTCCTAATTCTTCAGCGGCGTGGCTTAAAAATATGGGTGGGGACATATTCATGGGGGGTGGGGTAGGTAATTTGCCAATTGTGTGTAAAATAGGGGAAAAATTGGAGAATAAAAGGTGCAATACCTTCAGCCGGCACTCTGAAAGATGGGTGTTGATATGTTACAGTTTTATAATTGTAGTGTAGGCGCGCCTCTGGTAAAACAGTGATGGAGTGAATGATGAAGTGTTTCTTTTTCGAGTCACCTTGCCTCGGTGGGAGACGGCTGTGTTAATAAAAAAAATGTAAAATAAAAATACCGTAACTGGAACAATACACAAATAGCCCGTACATAGAGGCCTATGTACAATCCTGTCCGACACAGCAACTTCTTGAGATCTCAATACTTGGGAATTCTTCACTTGCCTAACCCTTGGGCACGATCTACTTCCACATTGGACAAATGTGACACCACCTACGACTGTTGCACCTCATCATCTGTCTATAGTATATAAGCCTCTTCTTCGTATATATGCTATATTCTTTTCAAGATTGATGGACTGATTACATCGATTCAAGGCTGAGGGACTGATTACCTCAAACTCCTCTTGTTTTCCACCATTCTCCTTTTATTGGACTGATGAAGCCACTGTGTGGCGAAACGTTTCCTCATTAAAGATACACAAGTGTTGCACATGTCTAATTTATCAACTCGTCGGTTCTCTGAGCGATTCATCGACAATCCTAATGGTCTAAATCGGACTGAAACATCGTTACAAGTTTCTCCCGTGTGCCGGTTATTTGTGTACTGCGAAACTGTTATTACCGTTAAATCACGGCAAACAAATTTTAGTGTCTCGTCTTAAGGCTTCACTATATTAATGACCGATGAATCTCACAGCCAGGATAGTTACCATTAAGTCTAGAGAATGTGATGGCTAAGTTGTCAATATATAATAACTTAATAAATAATCGTTATTTCTACATGTACAAGGTAAACAGACCATAGCTGACATCAATGATATACTACTATATAGAAAGCATTTCCCACAAATTAGGTCAATTTTTTTCCCAGGATGCGACCCACACCAGTCAACTAACACCCAGGTACCTAATTTACTGCTAATGTTTCCACCCGCACCGGGGATCGACCGTAAATACAATTAAGAAAATGAAATTGTTAGAATCCTTGACATAAATGGAGAATGAATGTCCGATCGCCATTAAGTTTGCATCACCCGTGTGGCTTCGTGTTGTAATTGGGCTCCACAAGTAGCTAGATTTAAATATGGCGACTAAAGAATGCCTCTTCTGTTCGGCTGCAATATATTAACGCTGATACGTTCTATAAGAATGACACCCATAAGTTTAATCTGTAGGTGCGAATTTTTAGTTTTATTGAACTTGTTAAGACACTTGGGATCGCTGGATTCAAATCACTTTCTGGAGACTAGTTCAAACTTTTATTACTATGGTGTAATGGTTTCCGTGGTATTAGCAGAAGAAAAACCCCATTTGGAATAATAATTGTTGAGGGAGGTATTTCCTTGTCTCTCTCCTCTGCCTTTCTTTGAGCACTAATTTATTTAATTTTATCAGAAAAAATATTCACGAGTTATGCTTTCTGAATACCTTCCTTAGATATTTTGTTAACTTTTGCTCCAGATTGTCTGCATCGCTCTTGGGCCGTGTAGACCCCCTTGCCTGACGCTCCTCAGTAACCTGACAGCAGTGGTACGAGGATTATTATTATTATTATAATCAAGGGGAAGCGCTAAACCCGGAGGATTACACAGCGCCTGGGGGGGGGATGTGGAAGGCATTCAGGCTTAATTTGGGGAACTGGAGCACAGATCCAATTCCCTAAATCAAGAGCCCCTCACCAACATCAAGGAACCTTCCTTGAGGGGAGTGGTACGAGGAGGTGTTGTGCATTCGCTGCCTGGATGAGGTAGAGTGCGGTCGTGCTTTGCACCCCTCTACTGTTTCCCAGACGAGCTACTCAGTCAACAACATGGCACCAGGTGTGCGCAGGAGAGTGAATACTGTGGGCATTGAACTTATTAGTGGGGCTTTAACGCCTACGTCAGTCGATGTGTTATTGCCCAAAATTATAAGAGAGACATACGGCATCAGAGACGAGGATTTATATGGAGTGGCACTGAACGGTGTATATAGAATTTTCGTGGAAGTGCTAACTGCTCAAGTATACGAGGCTTTGGTTGATCGTTACCAAGATGTCAGCATTAACGTAACACCGGCAGTGAGGGTCAAGTTGACGGATGTATCACGACATTATTCGTGGGTTAAGCTCCGCAACGTGCCTTTTGAGGCTGATGAGGTAGATATTCGAAATGTATTCGAACGTTATGGAACTGTACATCTGGCCCAACCTGGCAAATGGGTAAAAGGTGCTTACACAGGATTTCCTGAGGGTTCTTTTAATCTCAAGATGACGCTAAGGCATCCTATACCCTCGTATGTATATCTCGAAGAGTTTAGAACCCAGGTAATGGTAGCGTATGCGGGGCAGAGACGTACGTGCCGACTGTGTGGCGAATATGATCATATGGCGGCAGACTGTGGCAAGCGGAGTATGGCTCCTGGGCCGGCAAGGGGCGGAGCACCTGCGCATGAGCACCCGATGCCTAAAGAAGAACGGGTGCAAGGTGGAGGGCGTGGTCGCATGTGGAGTGAAGAGGTGGTGGCTCCTCCTGTGGAATCGGAAGAAGTGGTGATCCATGAATCACCTGGCCCATCAACAGTACAGTTGTCAAGTGAGGAGGTGCAGGAGGGCGCAGCAGTGAAGGCTATTGAAGAGGAGTTGGAGACGGTGATACAGGCTATGTTACAGTCTACGGAGGTGGAGAGTTACAGCGAACAAGAACCTGGGATCAGGGCAGAAGGTGTGTGTGGGGAAGGGGAGGATCAGGTGGCACCTGTGGTGGACAGTGCGAGTGCCATGGAAGGACATGGAGGCGGATTAAGGGTGGTAGAGGTGGAAGTCCATTGTGCTGGCTCCCAGGACTCAGATATGGAAACTGAGGGAGCTACAAGGAAAAGGGCAGCAGCGTCAGATTCGGACGATGTTCTGACGCCGGCGCAAAGGCCGGGGAAAAAGACATGGGGTTATGGTACCCAGAGTGACTCTGCGAGAGGGCCACAACAGAACGGGGGGATGGTTGGGAAGGAGGGGGGAGTCTGTGGCAAAGGCACAGTCCAGGGGAACGGTCTGAAAGGGAAGAATCTTGACATGAGGCGGGGAAGGAAACCTTAAACTGGCCTCAGGTGTGTAACAATAAATATTAATGGTCTGTGTGATGGTGTTAAACGGGAGTGCTTCAGGATGTTTTTGAATAGGTACAAGGTTGACGTAGCTTTTGTGCAGGAGCACAATTTTAAGCTTGGTCGTGAATTAGTGGTGCCTGGGTATCAGGCTTATGTGTTGCCGTCTGAGCGTTTAAAAGGAGGAGTGGGTGTGTTGATCAGGGAGGCGAGCCCGTTTGTATTACATAGGAAAGAGGGAGGGAGGGGGGAGAGTATTACGTGTGGAAGGATGGTGGATGGGAGAGAGAGTGGCGTTTGTGTGTGTGTATGCCCCAGCAGAAAGTGACGTGAAAGTGAAGATGGATTTTGTGCAGGAGGAGTTCGTGTACTACCTACGCACGTTACCGTCTGTGGCGATTGTGGGGGGGGGATTGGAATTGTGTAATTAAGAGGACAGACGTGGAACCCAGAGGAGCGGGATATTTTTCCTCAGTCTTGGGAGGCCTGCTTAGAGATCTTCAGTTACGTGATGCTTTCGGGGGAGGTCTGTGGGAGGTGGAACATACGTTTATAAGAAGGGGATATGCGGCTCGTTTGGACAGGTTATATTTATCTCAGAGGGTTTTGGTTGAGTCTTTTAAAACTATTGAGATGGTGTCTTCTGATCATAGGGCGGTATTAGTGGAGGTGGGATGGGATGCTTTGGCTCGTAGGCAGGGAAGTTATTGGAAACTGAACACGATGGTTTTGGGGGATAGGGAGGGAGTGGAAGCGTTTGCAATATTTTGGGAACAGCTCTGTGCCGACAGAAGGACTGAGGAAGATGTGGTAGGATGGTGGGATAGTGTGGCTAAGTTAAGAATACGTCAATTTTATGTGAGGGAGGGCAAACGCATTAATCAATTGCGGTATGGTTTGTCAAATTACTTAGAATCTAGATTACGGGATTGTTACGAGGGGGGGGGGCGGTGGCCGGGGTGTACCCGGTGGAGGATATACACATGTTAAGATAAGATAAGATAAGATTTCGTTCGGATTTTTAACCCCGGAGGGTTAGCCACCCAGGATAACCCAAGAAAGTCAGTGCGTCATCGAGGACTGTCTAACTTATTTCCATTGGGGTCCTTAATCTTGTCCCCCAGGATGCGACCCACACTAGTCGACTAACACCCAGGTACCTATTTGCTGCTAGGTGAACAGGACAATAGGTGTAAGGAAACGTGTCGGAATTTCCACCCGCCGGGAATCGAACCCGGGCCCTCCGTGTGTGAAGCGGGAGCTTTAGCCACCAGACCACCGGGACAGAATACGGGATTTGCAAGAAGAACGTTTTGCAGCTGTACGGGTACAGGCGGGGTTGGACCAAGTACTCTGGGGCGACAAGCCATCAGCTTGTGTGCTGCGAGGACAGAAGGTACGACAGCGAACGACTACAATACCGGGTTTGCAAGTCATATCTTCTGTGGGGGGTTTTAGAGAGGGTCAGGTATTAAGGGACACCAAGGGGATGAGTGCATATGCAGATAGATGGTTTGAGGAATACGGGAAAAGTAGTGGGGTGGATGGCGAGGTTCTTGGGAAGGTATGTGAGTATGTGCCGTGCAAACTGGGGAGGAGTGATTGGGAGGCACTGGGTGGGGTCATTGAGGAGGGGGAAATATGGAGAGCCCTTATGGACATGAGGAAGGGTAAGGCACCCGGGATCGATGGTTTACCAAGCGAATTTTATGTACATCACTGGGGTCTGCTTAGGGGTTTCCTAGTAAGGTTAATGAATGCCATGAAAGACGGAGGTAAGATGGGAGAATCTCAGGCAACGGCGGTGGTGGTGTTGGTCCCAAAGGGTAAACAGCAGAGTACCCTTCGGGATTACCGAGCCATTTCGTTGCTTTGTGCTGATTATAAATTATTTGCGAAAATTCTTGGGAATCGGCTTAAATGTGTTGTGGGGAGGGTCGTGTTTGAGTCTCAGTTTGGTTTACCTGGTAGGTCAATGAGCGAGGGCCACGGGATTATCAAGGGGTTCCTGGAGGACATGGAAAGGGGAAGAGGGGCGTTGGTGGCATTGGATTGGCAAGGGGCTTATGATAGGGTGGAAAGAAAGGCTTTGAGGGATATTATCCTACGACAGGGGTTTGGCGAAGAAATAGTGAGGTGGGTGGATACGTTGTACTCAAACGCGAAGGTAAGGGTGCAAATCAATGGGTGTGGGGGGGGGGAGTCAACATGGAGCGGGGTCTTCGGCAGGGATGTCCTTTATCACAAATATTGTTTGCATGTGCTCAGGATCCCTTTTATAGGATGGTGGAGGATCGTCTAAGGACGGGGGGGAGGGAGGGTGAGCTGAAGCCGTGGCCTGGTTTGGTGGGCTATGTTGATGATACCACTATTTTGGTAAGTGAGGAGACACGGTTAGGACTTTTGGGGGAAGTTGTACACACTTTTGGGAGAGCTACTGGGATGAAGGTAAATCTGGAAAAGTCAATGATCATGGGGCTAGGAGAGTGGGCAGAGAGATTAGATTGGGGATGTGATGTTGTGCAGCGGAGGACCGGGAGTCTGAAAATCTGCGGTGTCATGTATGAGGCTGACCTGAGTGCTGCAAGGGTTAGCAATTCGAATAGGATGGTGGAACAGGTGCAGCGACGGTTGGGAATGCTGCGACCTCACCATTTAACCCTTAGGCAACGTGCAATTGTCATCAATGTATTACTATATAGTAAAGTCTGGTTTGTTTCGGCTGTGATGCCGTTAACAGGAACGGCGATCACGAGTATTCTTAGAATGGTGTTCAAATTTTTGTGGGGTTCAGGGTGCAACTGGTTGCGAAGGGAGGTAGTGACATTGCCGGTATGTAGGGGAGGGTTGGGTTTATTGGACTTGAGAAAGCGCGTGAAATGTGTGTTTATTAAGAGGGAAGTGATGAGTGCAGGTGGATGGAGGGAGGGTCAGCTAGATAAGGTACATGCTCACATGAGGAAATGGTATGGAGGGGCGGAAATGAAGGAATGTGAAACAGTGTTACGTGCCTTAATGTTAGCCAGGGAACCGGGAAAAGTAAAGGTGGGAACTTTGTGTAAATCGTTAGGGGGATATGTAGTGGCGCCAGTTGAAGGGATCTACCCCATGTATGCATGGGATGTAATATGGCGAAGATTTAGTAAATTAAGGATACGACCTAGGGCGCGTGAGGTTATGTACCGTTTCCTGCATGGGATTTTGCCAACGGGAGCGATGCTCCGAGATAGGAGGGTTATTGAGGGTGGGGTGTGTGGCAGATGCAGTGGGGAAGAGACTGCGTATCATGTCGTCTATTTTTGTGAAGGTTTGGAGTGCATCAGGGTATGGATGAGTAAGGTAGTGGTGAGGGTGGGGGGTCAAGGTGTGTCGGTATTGCGAGCGTTGAGTCTTGATATGAGTGGTGTGGATGAGAGTGTGGTAAGAGGTTTAGCATATGTCATCGTGGACTACATATATGTTTTATGGGGTATGAGGGGGAAGGTGGGTAGGGATGTGATGAGAAGGACTTTGGCGGCGACGTTTTATCGAACTTTGTGTCGCAATAGAGACATTTTTGGGAAAAGGTGGGAAGAGTATTTTTCTGAGGGTTATAGAGGACTAACAATAGGGAATTTATTGGCGTTATAAGGGGCTTTAACTGCCGGGGTGAGTAGGTTGGTAAAAGGGGGGGGGAGGTTCAGGGGATTTCAACGGGCTTACCTCCTTGGGTATGCAGTGATGTGGTTGGGTGTGATTGGAGGTACTAGTGTGTGACCAGATGAGAGGTTGTGCAAGATAAGTTTTGCTTAGTTCCCTTGATGGGGAAGGTGTAAGGAGCAGATTAAATATATAACATGTATTAATGTATAACCTATAAATTATATAACATGTATATTTCTTTGGTAGCGTATTATGTTCCACTTGCACTGGTATTGCAATTGAATTTGAATTTTCTTGAGAGGGTTTTCCTTTCACTATTTCCTTGAAGCACTGAGTTATTTTTGCCTTTTTTTGTAACGTGGTCCAGCATCAGTTTTGACGTAATTACCTATTATTATTATTCTTATTTAAGGTATTGTAATTTTGGTAGTCCTGTACCATTCATGGTTGTAAATAATGTTTCCTCAAGTGACATGTGTCATAATAATCCTAAATTGAGGATAATTAATGTCATGATTATTCAGGTTGGTGATAGGGTTAGTTTTCAATGTGTGTGTGAATGGGGAGGGAGGGATGATGGGTCACCTGTGTTGCAGCACAGGTTTCTTAATAAGGCATATTGTAGGTCTGGTGTATTTGTTGCGAGTTGTATTACGGGTGATTGTCATTAAGCTTGGTGCATTATTGTGTTGACGTTGTAATTTTGTGGCCTTTATTATTATAACTTTATTCCTTCTTAAATTGTGATATGTTTTAAAAACTTGTATATAGTAGACTGTCAGATGTTGCCTGGATTGTTTTGTGTTTATATATTGTTTTATTGATGTTGTCCTTGTTCATTTTTTTTATATATGTACCTATAAATATTTGTACATGAAGTTTTAAATAAAATATAAAAAAAAAAAAAAACTTTTGCTCCTGCCGACCTAAGTACTGAAATCTCATCGTTTTCTACAAACACCCGCACCTCTATATTCTGTCAGTTTCACGTCTTATACAATGCATCATGTTTGTCCTAGAATTTATCACATTTCTGCCATAGAAGTTATCGCTAGACAGTTCCGGTCTAGCGAGCATTTAGCACAGTTACCATAGACACACATTCCTTACCTACTCCCGGGTAAAATGCTACTAATGATTTGGATCCCACTCTTTGACCTAATTAAACGCCTTCTGAATTTCCTAACAACGAGACAGATAATGAGGTTGTTTTAATTACCTCCTGGAGAAGTAGAACCTCCTCCTTCAACTCCATGAACTCTGATTTTAAAACACTACAGAAACAAGCCATGGTAACTACACCCCCCCCCCACACTAAATCCTCAAGAACAACTGCAAACAGGTGGAGTCAGTGTCCGTGACCACTGACCGATGAAATACCTTGCGGAAACGCCTAGCTATGCTAGTGACCTTCTTTGTAATTATTATTTTATAACATCTAAACCACACACTGTAAGCTTTGCATGGACATAAACAATTTCATTTCCATTTCATTTTCATATTTCGTGTCCTTCGGTCCTTGACTGGACGTGCGGTATTTTTCCACACACGTACACCACGTACCGAAGTTTACAATCGTGTCATTACTATTTCGCGAGTCGTTTTATAACTTCATGTAACGAACATGGGGTAGTTTCACCAATATTTCTTAACCTGTTACATAAGTGAGTTTCAAACGCATAAATACATTTATCAATTTCATTACATGAAATTAATGAGTTTTGTAATAAAGTTGGTAGAATTACCGACAATATGTAAAGTAAAAGGACACAAGTGCAACTAATGTCACATTAGTTGCACTTGTGTCCTTTTACTTTACTTAATGAGTTTTGTCGAAGTAGCATTCACAGGAGACTACGCTTCTTAAATTTGAAGAGGTGACGAAAAACATCAGATAATGCAATTTTAATGATTTATAATGGAATTAATGATTTAAAAGAGTGTAGACCATAAGAGTTTATTAATGAATAAAAACTTATTAAAAACTACGAAGACAAACCGAAACTCTTATTTACAGGATTACTGCGACGACAAGGAATTAAGAAACTTGTGTTAAGATAATATGTTAGTGTATATTGAACTGTGAAACGCCTTTAATACTGATGGAAGATTTTTTAAGGAAAGATGGCCATTAGTGCTGTGCAGGACTAGGGTCTGTTTTGCAAGAGGAACTATACGCGGTGGGGAGGCTGGGAGTGCAGGACTGGCCATGGTTGGAGGGCAGGACATGGTTGGAGGGCAGGACATGGGTGGAGAGCAGGACATGGGTGGAGAGCAGGACATGGGTGGAGAGCAGGACATGGGTGGAGAGCAGGACATGGGTGGAGAGCAGAACATGGGTGGAGAGCAGAACATGGGTGGAGAGCAGAACATGGGTGGAGAGCAGGACATGGGTGGAGGGCCGGACGTAGGTGCTGGGGATGGTGATAGAGTGAGGGAGGAGAGAGTAAACACTAGTAGCCAGATAACAAATCAGGCGAAGTATTTAACTTAATTAACCCGGCCGAAAGAATCTGGCTGTGTGAAATAAAACTTCTTCACATAAATGCTGACGATACTTCCCTTCCCCCGCTTCGAGGAAAAAAAAATGAATTGTCTGCATACTCCCAACCAGAAAATTTCGATATCATTACCTTGCCAGGTAGCAATATTTTCACTCTTAGAGAAAGGTGACAGAAATTCATTAGCATCATTCATAATAGTGGGATATCATTGAATGTAGAGAATCTCTGTAAAATAGAAATGTTCCCCCTAATAAATTAAAACAACTTGTATGAACAAATTGGGAATATTGGTTGATTATAACGTGCCTAAGTAAAATAGTGTTGAAAATAGTATGAAATACCGACAGGTTGATGATTAAGACACATGTGTAACAGCTGGGTATCTAGTGTTGAAACGTTTCACCTATACATTAGGCTTCTTCAGTCGAATACAAAGGTAGTAGGTGAAGTAGTTAAATAAAGATGATGTAATCAGTCCATCAATCTTGGAGAAATAGTATCTGAGGTGGTTAGTCCCTCAGCCTGGAGAAAAAAGTTCAGCTCCATGGAGCTGAACTCTTCTCTGTGTCTTAATCATCAAACACGAGTGCTATCAGGGAACCAGGAGGCTGCCAGACTTGAGGACAACGTTCTAACTGTTATCACCTGGGATACTCAAGGTAACAATCATTTAGGTCTTGTTTTAACCACAGACTGTGACCTTGTACAATCAGGAGAGGTGCGAGCAAGAAACTTGGTAACAGTCATCACATTATTCAGATTAAAATAGAGACAATTTTTGATATTCCAAAATCACACTATAATTGATCACAATTATAGAGTAGTTTACTGGATCGAGTTAATGAATAAAGATAATGGAGAGGATACAGGGAATAAATTTAAAAAAAAAATAATTATCGAAAAGGATGCCACCATGAAACGTAAAACCTGAGAAAGAAAGCGGTTTCCAGGCGATCACTTACGAAAGAAAGTGGTTTCCAGGCTATCACTTACGAAAGAAAGTGGTTTCCAGGCTATCACTTACGAAAGAAAGCGGTTTCCAGGCTATCACTTACGAAAGAAAGCGGTTTCCAGGCTATCACTTACGAAAGAAAGCGGTTTCCAGGCTATCACTTACGAAAGAAAGAGGTTTCCAGGCGATCACTTACGAAAGAAAGCGGTTTCCAGGCGATCACTTACGAAAGAAAGCGGTTTCCAGGCGATCACTTACGAAAGAAAGCGGTTTTCAGGCGATCACTTACGAAAGAAAGTGGTTTCCAGGCTATCACTTACGAAAGAAAGCGGTTTCCAGGCGATCACTTACGAAAGAAAGCGGTTTCCAGGCGATCACTTACGAAAGAAAGCGGTTTCCAGGCGATCACTTACGAAAGAAAGTGGTTTCCAGGCGATCACTTACGAAAGAAAGCGGTTTCCAGGCGATCACTTACGAAAGAAAGCGGTTTCCAGGCTATCACTTACGAAAGAAAGCGGTTTCCAGGCGATCACTTACGAAAGAAAGCGGTTTCCAGGCTATCACTTACGAAAGAAAGCGGTTTCCAGGCTATCACTTACGAAAGAAAGCGGTTTCCAGGCTATCACTTACGAAAGAAAGCGGTTTCCAGGCTATCACTTACGAAAGAAAGCGGTTTCCAGGCGATCACTTACGAAAGAAAGCGGTTTCCAGGCTATCACTTACGAAAGAAAGCGGTTTCCAGGCGATCACTTACGAAAGAAAGCGGTTTCCAGGCGATCACTTACGAAAGAAAGCGGTTTCCAGGCGATCACTTACGAAAGAAAGCGGTTTCCAGGCGATCACTTACGAAAGAAAGTGGTTTCCAGGCGATCACTTACGAAAGAAAGTGGTTTCCAGGCTATCACTTACGAAAGAAAGCGGTTTCCAGGCGATCACTTACGAAAGAAAGTGGTTTCCAGGCTATCACTTACGAAAGAAGGCGGTTTCCAGGCTATCACTTACGAAAGAAAGCGGTTTCCAGGCTATCACTTACGAAAGAAAGAGGTTTCCAGGCTATCACTTACGAAAGAAAGCGGTTTCCAGGCTATCACTTACGAAAGAAAGCGGTTTCCAGGCGATCACTTACGAAAGAAAGCGGTTTCTAGGCGATCACTTACTAAAGCAAGCGGTTTCCAAGCGATCACTTACGAAATAAAGCGGTTTCCAGGCTATCACTTACGAAAGAAAGCGGTTTCCAGGCGATCACTTACGAAAGAAAGCGGTTTCCAGGCGATCACTTACGAAAGAAAGCGGTTTCCAGGCGATCACTTACGAAAGAAAGCGGTTTCCAGGCGATCACTTACGAAAGAAAGCGGTTTCCAGTCGATCACTTACGAAAGAAAGCGGTTTCCAGGCGATCACTTACGAAAGAAAGCGGTTTCCAGTCGATCACTTACGAAAGAAAGCGGTTTCCAGTCGATCACTTACGAAAGAAAGCGGTTTCCAGGCGATCACTTACGAAAGAAAGCGGTTTCCAGGCGATCACTTACGAAAGAAAGCGGTTTCCAGGCGATCACTTACGAAAGAAAGCGGTTTCCAGGCGATCACTTACGAAAGAAAGCGTTTTCCAGGCGATCACTTACGAAAGAAAGCGTTTTCCAGGCGATCACTTACGAAAGAAAGCGATTTCCAGGCTATCACTTACGAAAGAAAGCGTTTTCCAGGCGATCACTTACGAAAGAAAGCGGTTTCCAGGCGATCACTTACGAAAGAAAGCGGTTTCCAGTCGATCACTTACGAAAGAAAGCGGTTTCCAGGCGATCACTTACGAAAGAAAGCGGTTTCCAGTCGATCACTTACGAAAGAAAGCGGTTTCCAGTCGATCACTTACGAAAGAAAGCGGTTTCCAGGCGATCACTTACGAAAGAAAGCGGTTTCCAGGCGATCACTTACGAAAGAAAGCGGTTTCCAGGCGATCACTTACGAAAGAAAGCGGTTTCCAGGCGATCACTTACGAAAGAAAGCGTTTTCCAGGCGATCACTTACGAAAGAAAGCGGTTTCCAGGCGATCACTTACGAAAGAAAGCGGTTTCCAGGCTATCACTTACGAAAGAAAGCGTTTTCCAGGCGATCACTTACGAAAGAAAGCGGTTTCCAGGCGATCACTTACGAAAGAAAGCGGTTTCCAGGCGATCACTCACGAAAGAAAGCGGTTTCCAGGCGATCACTTACGAAAGAAAGCGGTTTCCAGGCGATCACTTACGAAAGAAAGCGGTTTCCAGGCGATCACTTACGAAAGAAAGCGGTTTCCAGGCGATCACTTACGAAAGAAAGCGGTTTCCAGGCGATCACTTACGAAAGAAAGCGGTTTCTAGGCGATCACTTACTAAAGAAAGCGGTTTCCAAGCGATCACTTACGAAAGAAAGCGGTTTCCAGGCTATCACTTACGAAAGAAAGCGGTTTCCAGGCTATCACTCACGAAAGAAAGCGGTTTCCAGGCTATCACTTACGAAAGAAAGCGGTTTCCAGGCGATCACTTACGAAAGATAGCTGTTTCTAGGCGATCACTTACGAAAGAAAGCGGTTTCCAGGCGATCACTTACGAAAGAAAGCGGTTTCCAGGCTATCGCTCACAAAAGAAAGCGGTTTCCAGGCGATCACTTACGAAAGAAAGCGGTTTCCAGGCGATCACTTACGAAAGAAAGCGGTTTCCAGGCGATCACTTACGAAAGAAAGCGGTTTCCAGGCGATCACTTACGAAAGAAAGCGGTTTCTAGGCGATCACTTACTAAAGAAAGCGGTTTCCAAGCGATCACTTACGAAAGAAAGCGGTTTCCAGGCTATTACTTACGAAAGAAAGCGGTTTCCAGGCTATCACTCACGAAAGAAAGCGGTTTCCAGGCTATCACTTACGAAAGAAAGCGGTTTCCAGGCGATCACTTACGAAAGAAAGCGGTTTCCAGGCGATCACTTACGAAAGAAAGCGGTTTCCAGGCTATCACTTACGAAAGAAAGCGGTTTCCAAGCGATCACTTACGAAAGAAAGCGGTTTCCAGGCGATCACTTACGAAAGAAAGCTGTTTCTAGGCGATCACTTACTAAAGAAAGCGGTTTCCAGGCTATCACTTACGAAAGAAAGCGGTTTCCAGGCTATCACTTACGAAAGAAAGCGGTTTCCAGGCGATCACTTACGAAAGAAAGCGGTTTCCATGCGATCACTTACGAAAGAAAGCGGTTTCCAGGCTATCACTTACGAAAGAAAGCGGTTTCCAGGCTATCACTCACAAAAGAAAGCGGTTTCCAGGCGATCACTTACGAAAGAAAGCGGTTTCCAGGCGATCACTTACGAAAGAAAGCGGTTTCTAGGCGATCACTTACGAAAGCCTCTTCAGATCGGATTCCATCTTCCGTCAAAGTTATGTCCAAATTAGAGGAAGCTTCAGAACATATTTTAAAAATTCTGTAACATAATGTATCAATGCTTCTTCCAAACAATAAACTTTCATAAAAATATGACGTCTCTTTAAAACATAGCAACTACAGTTTTAAGCTCAGAAGCAAAACTGCCAATTTTGTAACAGTTAAACTGTGGGAAACTTTGGTTTCCTTGCGATAACTAGAGAATGCCTCTTCTGATCGGCTTCAACCTTTCAGTGTTGATATATTACTTCCTCAAAGGAAGGCTTACATTGTTATTAGGCTCTGTAAGTACCAACTAACTTTATCATACATACCAAGTGTGTATATAAATTCGGTGAACGGAAATACCGTCAAGGGAAAAAGTTAGGTAAGAATATATTAAGTTAGGTTAGATTAGACTATATTAAGTTAGGCTAGGTTAGGCTATGTTAAGTTAAGCTAGGCTAGGTTATATTAAGTTAGGTTAGACTACATTAATTTAGGCTAGGTTAGCTGTATTAAGTTAGGTTAGGCTATATTAGGTTAGGCTAGGCTATATTAAGTTAGGTTAAGTTGGCTGTATAAACTTAGGTACGGCTGTATTAGGTTAGGTAAGGCTATCTTAAGTTAGGTTAGGCTGTGTTACCTTAGGTTTGGCTATATTAAGTTAGATAAAGTTAGGCTGTATTAAGTATATTTTCCTCCTTTAACCGTTTTTTCCCCCAGGATTTATGAATACATCTGGATGGATGAGTTTCATCAGGCCGGCATGGTACAGTTGACAACGCACTGCCCTGCTAGTTTTAGGACTGGCTTCCCACGGGGTTCAACTCCCCCCACCCGTTCAATTAGTTTCTTCAAGTTTGTTTCTTCGTGTCAGTGAGGCTCTTGATCCAGGAAAGGGGGCTATTCATCCCCCTTTTGTTGTCAGTTCTGATGGCCTCAAGTTCTGTAGGTGCTGTATGGCCCCTGCGAGTTTTGTGCTGCCATCATTAATGTAATAATAATGATAATAACAAATACTATAATAATGATGATACCGCTCGGTTTCAAACTTTCAGCGGTGGTGTATCTTGATTAGCAGTTCGAATTAGTTTTGGGTTGTGTAGGTGTGTGCTAATTAGCTAATTTTACACAAGTAGAAAAATTGTGATAGTTAATTTTATTCGAAAACCAGTTAATGCATTGTCTGATCGGCTTCAAACCATCAAAAAGCACGGATTTTTATGTGACTGTTTTAGGACAAATTCGCCCAATATTATTTCAGCCAATGAATCAAAGCCGAGAATTTTTCCACCATTTTTCGCAGGGAATTTATTATGGGGCATTTGAAGTTTAACGATTAAAAATTGTGATGTAAAGAAAAACGCTTTCGTTTTTAACTGTTTCTAATAACCTTCAATCGTGTAAATTATTATGCAGTTCCCATTAGCTGCTCAGAGGATGGCAATATTTTTTTTTCTACAGCTTATAACGAACATTAAATATTCAGCTGAATTTAGGATTTTTTTTAAACATACATATACATACTGATACATACATATACGCATCTGTATAGGTACGCAGACCCATGCATACACACACCTTTACCTATGAACACGTCATACATGCTTCGAGGCACATATATATATATATATATATATATATATATATATATATATATATATATATATATATATATATAATGGACTTGTATAAACATGCATATGTATTAATGCATCCACGAAAAAGTGTTTTTTAAGCAAATAACAACTGCAGTGGTCGAGCCTCGAAACCCTCGATCTTTAACACGCCACCTGGGTAGCCTGTTAAAAACTCGAGACGTCCTAATCCACTGGACCACAGATCTCAGATACAACAGGCGTCTAGTAGCACTAGATGTCACTCCTGTTGCGGAGATATACGTGGTTGTGGCAATCTAAGGTCTAATTTCATTTTCCACTTGTTTTGAATACCAGTTACACGAACAGTTTACACACACACACACACACACACACACAATATATATATATATATATTTTGTGTGTGTGTGTGTGTGTGTGTGTGTGTGTGTGTGTGTGTGTGTGCGCGCGCAAAACAATCGCAGATAGGTGATCTTAATGCAGGACAAGCCGGGGAGAGGGTTGGAAATCTTTAGCTCAAGTACTTTCACACTTCAGTGCGTCATCAGGAGCTGTGCAGTGTTGCAAGGGCAGCAGCAGGAGAAATAGGGTAAGTTTTTTCAGAGTATAGTAGCGCGGTGGCACCAGCCAGTCTCTGAGGGAGAGAGGCCCAGTGGAGTGCCAACCCCACACCGGCCCGCCCACACCCCACCCCATATGGGTTCAGGTGGAGTAGGCCTCACAGTTTGCAGATAGCAAGAGGTAAAATAACTAGGAGATAGTTAATAGGCTTCTAACCGATGGTAACAGGTCATGTTACGTAAGAAGTTACATTACAATAGTGGATCATTTACATACAGAATGTAGGTCATGTGAACAACCTTCTTACTAATGAAATAAAAGGAATAAATCCCTCATTCTGTCAACCAGTGTCGCAGAACATTCCAGAATATTCAGGAAATATTCTCAATGCCAGTTAATAGGCTTGTGTGAATTCTCCTATTCAGGCTTTTCTTTTTTATAATTAGGCAATTCCTGATTTTTTAACATTACTATCATTATTATCCACTATCATCAGCGAATATCATTATCATTATAATGTTGCTACCTAATTCAATAATACTAAATTCAATAATACTAAATTCAATAATACTAAACTAGTTGCAATTACCATGTTGCAATCGACATGGTGATTGCAACCCTAACCCTAGACGGGTTAGGACCTGAATTGGTCACACTGCATTCTTTTGGGCTATCCTAGGATGATCGCGATTATCCTAGGATAGCCCAAAAGAATGATCGCGATCATCCTAGGATAGCCCAAAAGAATGATCGCGATCATCCTAGGATAGCCCAAAAGAATGATCGCGATCATCCTAGGATAGCCCAAAAGAATGATCGCGATCATCCTAGGATAGCCCAAAAGAATGATCGCGTTCATCCTAGGATAGCCCAAAAGAATGATCGCGATCATCCTAGGATAGCCCAAAAGAATGATCGCGATCATCCTAGGATAGCCCAAAAGAATGATCGCGATCATCCTAGGATAGCCCAAAATTAATTAAAACGTCTCAGAGAAATCGTTACACTGTAGAGAAATTATCACTTTCCAAAGACCTTATTACAAGGAAAAGCTATAAAAAGAGAATGATTATTCATATTCTTGTTGTGGAGGGAATGATATGGTAGTGGAACCAGGTCCTGCAACACGAATATTGCAGAAGTGAGAAGAATCAGTTCTTAGAAGCATGAGGTATATTAGTCATGAACACATGCAGTACACATGAATGTACAAATAAACAAGAGACCGCACACGAAAATGCAGGCAGACACACGCATGACTATGCAATAAGAAGTCATACTACGACCCTAGCAGGCGCATATATGCAAACACACACACGTAAACACACACACACACACACACACACACACACACACACAGGCACTGAACACCACTCACAAATCAGGGGGAGAGGTAAAAGGACCTCTGAATGGACTGGACACATCAGAGGCAATGGGACATGATAAAATCTTCCCGAGGTATTTGTGAGAGGGTGCAGAGGCACTGAAAAGACCGCTAGCTGGAGGTTCAGGGCTGTGGAATACTGCAAATGTAGTCTTAATATTTAAGAAAGGAGACAGACAATAAGCATCAAACTACAGGCCAGTATCAATGACATGCGTTAAATGTAAGATTATGGGGTATTAATCAGAGTTAATATAGATGATCTCTTGGAGATAAGTAATTTCATAAACATCACCCCCCCCATGAAAAGCAGGAACACGGCGAGTACACTAAGAAACATTATAAGTGTCAGGGGCCCATGACTGTTGCACTGCTTCCCAGCATACATAAGGGAGATTACCAATAGACCCCTGGCTGTCTTCAAGAAGGCGCTGGACATTCACCTAAAGTCAGTACCTGATCATCCGGGCTGTGGTTCGTATGTCAGTTTACATGCGGTCAGTAGTAACAGCCTGGTTGTTGATGCCCTAATCCACCACGAGGCCTGATCACGGACCGGGCCGAGGGGGAGTTGATCCCCGAAACCTTCTCCAGGTATACAACCAGCATCCGAAATATGACCGGGAAAAAAGAAGGTGAACTGCATATTCTTGGACTGTAAGAACACCTTTAACACAAGAGATTGAAACAAATTCAAAAGTAGCCAGAAATATCGAGGTATAGAAACGGTGTTAAAAACAAAATCATTAACCTTTTTGACATAAATGATAGTTATTTTAACATTTACATTTCATTATCATGCAAGAGGATTTGTGTTTTGTCAGTACTACAACGCGCCAAAGAAATTTCCACCAGGGTAAGTACTGGGACCAGTTTTGTTTCTGGTACGTATATGTGAAAGACATTCCATGAGTGATAAGTAGATGTATCCTGATTTTCGTTTGTGAAATGAATGAGAATAAACATTGATAATGAATGGAATTATATAAATGAACAACGATAAATTACAGGATTGATTTGACGAGAGGCAACTGGAATTCATCCCCAGCAAGTACAAGGAGAAGAAAGAGAGCAAAAATCGAGTGTAGACTAAGAGAGCAGAGGCTCCAAAAGGTTATTCAAGGAGAAAGACCCAGCGGTGAGCACAGTGCCAAGAAAATCACCAGACATACACATCAAGAGAATAACCTCTGTAAGGAATGTTCATTTGGCGAACATTAGTTTCCAGGAGACTGGAGGAGGGAATCTGACAAGATTTTTAAAATATACGCTGTTTGCCGTCCAGTTTAATACCCGGGCACGAATACTGCAACAAAAAAAATGACAAATGCAACGATATTTGTAAATACAACTGACACAGAAGGATCAGCAACTTTAGAGAGAATAACATTTTGTTCACGTTTGAAGTGCGGCTGCGACTGTATTTAGTACCCGAATCGTTTAGAGCCGGCCTTATTGTTATGTACAAGACCAATATTGTCAAAAGTACCACACTAGCCACTCCGAGGACAGCGAGAAGTGAGGTAATACACAACAAGACGGGCAGCAAGCAGCAACTTCACTCTGGCTGTACCCTTCTCCAGAACATCACTTCATCTGAGATCATTTATTCCTAGGATGATTCAAGTCTGGAACATGTTCGTACAGCATAATGATATCATAATGATATCCATTTTCAACCTGCGGCTCTCAGCTGCAGGTTGGATATGGATGCGGCAGTCACACGAAATTATGAGTTCACTTGATGCAGTCTGTAGTAGTCGTGTAGACTGATCCACATTTAGTGTGTAAGGAAAAAAATATATTGTGTAGTTTGAAATTTTTCAAGTCAAAGGTCACAAAAAAGGCCAACTTACTTGTTTGACCTCTGAGGTCAAAAATGGTCTAAACAAAAGTTTTTGGGCTACTCTTTAGGTTCAAAATGGTATGTTTAATATCTCTGTAGGTACCATAAAAGCGGAGAGATTTCATTTCAAAAGTTCACATGACCTGCCAAAAATGACCTTACGGTCAAAGTTCCGTGACCTGTATCTCCAGAAACGTTTGAGCTACAGACCCAATTTCATTTCTCACTGAAATCTATAAGCGTGCCAAATTTAAGGAAAATCGGAAAAGTGCCGTGAAATGGCCTGGTTAAAGTGACATGGACTGTCCCAGAAGCAGAAAGACATGATTGACAGGAATAGATAATAAAGATGACAGAAGAAGAGCGGGGAGAGAATATAGAAAGATGGAGAGGTAATAGTGTAATGTGATACAGGGTCTGGCGAGGTCACTCGCTGATCCGGCCAACAAAATGGATAATTAAATTCTCGCGTCAGCTTCCCAGTTCCTCAAAGAACCAGGTGTACCGTGAAATGATGCCACGAACACGTCAACGGCAGGAGATTTGTGTGTGTGTGTGTGTGTGTGTGTGTGTGTGTGTGTGTGTGTGTGTGTACTCACCTAATTGTACTCACCTAATTGTGGTTGCAGGGGTCGAGACTCAGCTCCTGGCCCCGCCTCTTCACTGATCGCTACTGGATCCTCTCTCTCTCTGCTTCCTGAGCTTTGTCATACCTCTTCTTAAAACTATGTATGGTTCCTGCCTCCACTACTTCACTTGCTAGGCTATTCCACTTGCTGACAACTCTATGACTGAAGAAATACTTCCTAACGTCCCTGTGACTCGTCTGAGTCTTCAGCTTCCAGTTGTGACCCCTTGTCCCTGTGTCCCCTCTCTGGAACATCCTATCTCTGTCCACCTTGTCTATTCCCCGCAGTATCTTGTATGTCGTTATCATGTCTCCCCTGACCCTTCTGTCCTCCAGTGTCGTCAGTCCGATTTCCCTTAACCTTTCCTCGTACGACATTCCCTTGAGCTCTGGGACTAGCTTTGTTGCAAACCTTTGTACTTTCTCTAACTTCTTGACGTGCTTGACCAGGTGTGGGTTCCAGACTGGTGCTGCATACTCCAGTATGGGCCTAACATACACAGTGTACAGTGTCTTGAACGATTCCTTATTAAGATATCGGAACGCTATTCTCAGGTTTGCCAGGCGCCCGTATGCTGCAGCGGTTATTTGGTTGATGTGTGCCTCCGGTGATGTGCTCGGTATTATGGTCACCCCAAGGTCTTTCTCCCTGAGTGAGGTCTGTAGTCTTTGTCCACCTAGCCTATACTCTGTCTGCGGTCTTCTTTGCCCCTCCCCAATCTTCATGACTTTGCATTTGGCTGGATTGAATTCGAAAAGCCAGTTGCTGGACCACATGTCCAGCCTGTCCAGGTCTCTTTGCAGTCCTGCCTCATCCTCGTCCGATTTAATTCTTCTCATCAACTTCACGTCATCTGCGAACAGGGACACTTCAGAGTCTATTCCTTCCATCATGTCGTTCACATATATCAAAAATAGCACTGGTCCTAGAACTGACCCCTGTGGGACCCCGCTCGTAACAGGCGCCCACTGTGATACCTCTTCACGTACCATGACTCGTTGCTGCCTCCCTGTCAGGTATTCTCTTATCCATTGTAGTGCCCTCCCTTTTACGTGCGCCTGATCCTCCAGCTTCTGCACTAATCTCTTGTAGGGAACTGTGTCAAAGGCCTTCCTGCAGTCTAGGAAGACGCAATCTACCCACCCCTCTCTCTCGTGTCTTACTTCTGTTACCTTGTCATAAAACTCCAGGAGGTTTGTGATACAAGATTTGCCTTCCATGAACCCATGCTGGTTTTCATTTATAATCTTGTTCCTTTCCAGGTGTTCGACCACTCTCCTCCTGATAATCTTCTCCATGACTTTGCACACAATACATGTCAGAGACACAGGTCTATAGTTTAGTGCCTCGTTTCTGTTTCCTTTCTTAAATATGGGGACTACATTAGCTGTCTTCCATTTCTCAGGTAGTTGCCCAGTTTCAAGGGATGTGTTGAAGATTGTGGTTAGAGGCACGCACAGCATCTCTGCTCCTTCTCTAAGGACCCACGGGGAGATGTTGTCCGGTCCCATCGCCTTTGAGGTGTCAAGGTCACTTAAGAGCTTCTTCACCTCCTCCTCAGTTGTTCGTATGTCATCCAACACTTGTTGGTATTTGTAGATGAATGGTTCAGAGAACCGACATGTTGATAAATTAGACACATGTGCAACTCTTGGGTATCTTTATTGAGGAAACATTTCGCCACACAGTGGCTTCATCAGTCCATACAAAGGAGAATCTTGAAGAACAGGAGGAGAATGATGTAATCAGTCCCTCAACCTTGAGTCGATGTGGTCAGTCCATCAATCTTGAATAGAATACGGCATACGTGCTGAGAAGGAGCTTATAAACCGTTGGCAGGAGAGGTGCAGCAGTCATAGGTCGTGTAACATTTGTTCAATGTTGAAGTAGGTCGTGCCCAAGAATTAGGCAAGCGAAGAATTCCCAAGTATTAAGATCCCAAGAAGTTGCAGTGTCTGACAGGTTTGTAGATGAATGGTTCAGAGAACCGACATGTTGATAAATTAGACACATGTGCAACTCTTGGGTATCTTTATTGAGGAAACGTTTCGCCACACAGTGGCTTCATCAGTCCATACAAAGGAGAATCTTGAAGAACAGGAGGAGAATGAGGTAATCAGTCCCTCAACCTTGAGTCGATGTGGTCAGTCCATCAATCTTGAATAGAATACGGCATACGTGCTGAGAAGGAGCTTATAAACCGTTGGCAGGAGAGGTGCAGCAGTCATAGGTCGTGTAACATTTGTTCAATGTTGAAGTAGGTCGTTGGGAATTCTTCGCTTGCCTAATTCTTGGGCACGACCTACTTCAACATTGAACAAATGTTACACGACCTACCTGTGCGTACTCATTCCTGGCTCTGCGACTGATCTCCCTATTTTCGTGTGTTCTCTGCCTTCTGTACTTTTTCCATTCTCTATTGCACTTTGTTTTTGCCTCCTTACACCGTCGGGTAAACCAGGGGCTCGTTCTGGTCTTCCCGTTGTTACTGTTGCCCTTGGGAATAAACCTTTCCACTGCCTCCTTGCATTTTGTTGTTACATATTCCATCATTTCATTTACTGGCTTTCCTGCCAGATCTCTGTCCCACTGGACCTCCCGCAGGAAGTTCTTCAACCCTATGTAGTCCCCTCTTTTATAGTCAGGCTTTTCCCATTCAACTCCTGTTATTCTCTCCACTTGCAGCTCTACTATGTATTCAAAGCACAGAACCACGTGGTCGCTAGCTCCTAGGGGACTCTCATACTTGATGTCCTCAATATCTGAGCTGCCCAGGGTGAACACAAGGTCCAATCTTGCTGGTTCATCCTCCCCTCTCACTCTGGTAGTGTCCTTAACATGTTGGTGCATGAGGTTTTCCAGCACCACGTCCAACATCCTGGCTCTCCATGTTTCGGGACCCCCATGTGGCTCCAGGTTTTCCCAGTCAATCTCCCTGTGGTTGAAATCCCCCATAACCAGCAACTTTGCTCTGCTGGAGTGAGCTCTTCTTGCCACCTCAGCAAGTGTGTCCACCATTGCTCTGTTGCTCTCTTCATATTCCTCTCTTGGCCTCCTGCAGTTCTGTGGTGGATTATACATCACTGCAATGACCACTTTGTGTTCCCCAGACTGAAGTGCACCTGCTATGTAGTCTCTTTCTCCCGCCTCATCTATTCCTTCCATTTTCTCGAATTTCCATCTGTTTTTTACGAGCAGAGCAACCCCACCTCCCCCCCTGCCCCTTCTATCTTTCCTCATGATCTAGTATCCTGGTGGGAAGATTGCATCTGTTATTGTCTCCGTGAGTTTTGTTTCTGTAACTGCTATGATGTCTGGGGACTTCTCATTGATTCTTTCTTGCCATTCCTCATGTTTATTCGTTAATCCATCTGCATTTGTGTACCAAACCTTCAACTTCTGTTCTAATACTGTAACTGTGGTGCGGGGGGTGGAAACAGAGGGATCGGTGTGTGATAGTTGGTTTGGATTGTTCAGTTGCCTTGGGGGTGTCGTGGCTGGAGTCCTTCTGCAGGTGTTTCTGAGGGGTGCGCTTGTCCTTCCATTTGATCCTGGGTTATTCTGCTCTCCTTTTTCATTTCCTCCCATTTCTCCTTTCGTTTTTGAACTCTCTCTTTCATTGTCTTCCTTTCGTCCTGTGTTCTGTCTCGATCGAGGTACACACTCCGGAACTCCTGCTTGCCTCTCAGCCGTGCTTTCTCCTGCAGGATCATGGTTCGGGTTGATTCTGCCTTGAAAATTACTTTGAGAGGCCGATTCCTTTTCTTTGTGAACCACCCAATTCTCCGAAAATTTGCCACCTGGGTCATGTCCCCCTCACCTATCACCTTCATGATATCTTCAATCGCTTTTTTCTCCTCCTGCTTTCTTTCATCATAAGTTTCCCCTTTAGCTTCGTCTAGCCCATAGACAAACACGGATCTCTCCCTTTCCACCTCCCACTGTGACTCCCATTGCATCCTCTGATGTGTTTTAGTTCCTTCCCGTGGAGTGTTCCTTCCTTCAGTCCCTTCCCTAGTTATGGCCCCTATGCTTCTTGGTTTATCCTTCCTGCTCACCTGCTCCTGGCCCCCACAGGTATCTGGTAAGGTCCTTGCACATGTCCTAGTTCCTTCAATGTCTTCCAACCTCTCATTCTGTCCTAGTGTGCTCCCTGTCTTTGTTTTGGCCCCATGTGGGTTTGACAGGACCTCTGCATACAGTTTAGTTTCCATGCTTCCTTCAGACCTGTTGTCTGTGTTTGATGTAGCCATTGCCGATGCTACTTCTGTAATATCTTTGTCTGTGTGCTGTTTCAGATGTCTCAGCTCCTCTTCTAATCTCTCTATCTTGATTTCTGCTGCTGTGGCCTGTTGCTTCTACCTTCTGCATTCTGCTGCTAACCTCTCTTCCATCTTCCTTTCCAGCTCATCTAGTCTCCTTCCCCAGTCTTCCTCCCTTTTTTTGAGCTCTACCTCCCATTCCTCCCTCCCAGATTCGTCCTTGGAGCCCCCTTGTCCTCATCCTGGTTAGGGGGAGGGGAATAGATGGTTTGGAGAGGAGTTGGATGGTTGTGGGGGAGGGGGAGGATGGTTATTGGAGGGGTAGAGATAGCTGGGGGAGGGGGTTAGATGGTTTGGGGGAGAGAGGGGATGGATGGTTATGGGGGAGGGGGAGGATGGTTATTGGAGGGAGGGAGGTAGTTGGGGGGGTTAGACGGTTTGAGGAGGGGTTAGGTGGTTTGGGGGAGGGGTAGGTGGCTAAGGTGAGGTGGTTAGGGAAGGGGGAGAGGTGGTTAGGGGAGGGGGGTACGTGTTTGTGTCAAGTGGTGGAGGGGGTGTGGGTGTGTGTGTGTGGGTGTGTGTGTGTGTGTGTGTGTGTGTATGTGCGTGTGTGTGTGCGTGTGTGTGTGTGTGGTGTGTGTGTGTGGTGTGTGTGGTGTGTGTGTGGTGTGTGTGTGTGTGTGTGTAGGGTATGTGTGGTGTGTGTGTGTGTGGTGTGTGTGTGGTGTGTGTGTGGTGTGTGTGTGTGGTGTGTGTGTGTGGTGTGTGTGTGTGTGTGTGGGGTGTGTGTGTGTGTGGTGTGTGTGTGTGTGTGTGTGTGTGTGTGTGTGTGTGTGTGTGTGTGTGTGTGTGTGTGTGTGTGTGTGTGTGTGTGTGTGTGTGAGGGCTCGCGAGCGCGCGAGTGAGAGAGAGAGTTTTATCTCTCAGGAGTAGAGAGGTGAGAGCAGGTTCGAGTGTGGAACGACGAGGGATTAGGGGATGATGCGGAATAATGAGGACTAACTGACTCACTCACTCACTCTCTCTCTCTCTCTTTATTCAGAGTTCAACTAGGTTTGGGTAAGGATTCCTAACTTTATTTACAAGCTAAGAGCCGTTACCTACATCAGCTCATTTAAAAGCATTTTTATTGCTATCAGACATAGAAATACACGAAAATCACTCACTACGAAAGCAAAAGACTTGGCAGACGATGCAACATCCCCCCAATGAAAAGCAGGGGTGTCACTAGCACGTTAAGAGACCATACAATAAGTGTCAGGGGCCCGAGACTGTTCAACTGCCTCCCAGCATACATAAGGGGGATTACCAACAGACCCCTGGCAGTCTTCAAGCTGGCACTGGACAAGCACCTAAAGTCGGTTCCTGACCAGCCGGGCTGTGGCTCGTACGTTGGTTTGCGTGCAGCCAGCAGCAACAGCCTGGTTGATCAGGCTCTGATCCACCAGGAGGCCTGGTCACAGACCGGGCCGCGGGGGCGTTGACCCCCGGAACTCCCTCCAGGTAAACTCCAGGTAAACAACAGGATGAAGTTAGAGCCATCTGTGGGTCACCAATTTCATTTGATCAGTTGACTTTATTTCGCTGATATCATAATGCTGTACGAACATGTTCCAGACTCGAATCATCCCAGGAGAAAATTTTCTCAGATGAAGTGATGTTCTAGAGAAGGGTACAGCCAGAGTGAAGTTGTTATTTGCTGCCCGTCTTGCTGTGTATTAGCTCACTACTCGCTGTCCTCGGGGTGGAGCCATGTGTGGTACTTTGACAATATTGGCCTTGTACATAACAGTAAGGCCACCCACATCCTTCCGATGTTGAAGACTCTGCTGAAATGACGAATCTATTCAGGCTGGGTCCAGGCGAGAGATGAGCCATCTTGCTCTACTCTGTTAAGAAGTCGCAGATGAGACGGGGGGGGGGGCAGGCAATCCAAGAAAGTGGATCATACTCAAGGTGTGAGCGTATTTGTGCCTCATACGGAATCTTGCAACCTCTACCGTCAAGCAGATGCGATTCTCTCTCTCTCTCTCTCTCACTGATATCATACGTTGTCAGGAGACACACATCATTGTCATTTCTCGTCTAGTAACCTCAGATACAAGTTCCGTTGAGGTGTACCGTAGTTTGTGTTGGCGTTCTTACTTGAATCCGGATTACGATCTATTTATTTCTCTGTTTATACGCTTAAACTCTTTGGTAGTTAATGTGGATGAGCTCTTATTTTGGAATATAGGATATAACTGTACAAAAGTTCATCTGTCTGGTGTCAAATTTTCCATTTACAGGAATTTCATTCACTTTTTTTCTTTTAAGGTATCCTTGGTATAACTTGGGAACGCCACATCTTAACGGATTCAAACTTTCAATGTTGGTTTTATGTTACTAGGGGAAAGGTTCGGATATATATCGAGATTTATAGTTGACAATTTGAATGCTTTCCATACCAAATTGTAACGCCTGGTTTCTCTGTGATAACTTTACACAAGTTCATCTAATCATCTTCAAATATTCAACACTCATGCATTTTACTAAGAGAAAAGGTCGGATAACCTTGGGAATGTAGTGAAGGAAATATATTTTAATTACGGGGAAGCATTTCCATTGCAATAACTTGAGAATACTTCTGTTAAAGAGCTTTTGAACTGTAAAAACTGATGGTTGTATCCAGACCAAAGTTTTGAGATATCAAGTTACGGATGTGCAAATTAAAAATATATATATATATATATATATATATATATATATATATATATATATATATATATATATATATATATATATATATATATATATATATATATACACATAACAAAAAAGTGTGAGTTCTGGTTTACGTGTAATAACTAATAGAAGAATAAACTTATAAGAGACGGAATAAAAAAAAAAGAAAGTCAAATGAATTAAAAATAATTTTAACAGACGATTATTAAACCTTAAGAAAGACAAAAATAAAAAAATAAACGGACTATAATATTTTATCCAGAGCTTGAAGAAGAAGCGCACGTCTGTAGAGATGTCCAGTGGATATAATATATCCTTGAGATAACACCTGAGTTCTCCAGAAGGCGATGGATGAATTGTAATACTTAAGAAAGAATACCATGTAAATCAAGGGTCCCCAGACACTCCTGCTTATCCACACCTTCATGAAGTTGTAGCCTCTTCATCGACCCCCAAACATTTAAGATACGAAAATTATTTAATAAATGATACTTTAATGGTACTACGAATAATAATAATTCCATAAAAAAATAGGTAATATTTAAATTATGAAAAATATGAAATTTAATATACCCATTGCTTTTACTAAAACAGTTGATATTATTAATGGGTAGGATGCATCTGATGATCGTCAATAAGGTCATTGATGGAAATAAATGGTATAAAATACCGACACAATGGAAATATAAACACAAATGCAGTATAATGTGATCCTTTATTGACAACGTTTCACCCACACAGTGGGCTTTTTCAAGTCACACACGGATCTACGGATCGTACCTTCCAACCCCAGGTAGATCCGTGTGTGACTTGAGAAAGCCCACTGTGTGGGTGATACGTTGTCAATAAAGGATCACATTATACTGCATTTGTGTTTATATTTCCATTTGTGTTTATATTTGCATTTGTGTTTATATTGGTGAGTTTTAAGTGGTAAGTCAGCACGCTCTTCCAGGTACACTCTGTTCCTCTGCTTAGAATTGCATTTGCATGGCTACAACTAGCTTCTGACATGGCTACTGACCCCTTTTGACCCCCAGCCGTTTATCGATTCCTTCGACAGTACCATCAACCCTTAAGGGGTCGATACTGACGTGAAGTAGTATCCCAGATATGCCATGAATAACTTGACTGACGGTTGACCGGGAGGTGTAAATATTTAAATGGTCGTTAAGGTGGCTCTGGAATGTCAATAGTAGTAAGGAGATCGGCCGAGCTGTGGTTCGTACGTTGGAATGTGTGCGGCCGGCAGCAACAGCCTGGTTGATCAGAACCTGATTCCACCGCGAGGCCTGGTCATGGACCGGGCTACGGGGACGTTAACTCCGGAACACACTCCAGGTGTACTCCAGATAAGATCCTTCACTACCATGCACGCAGTCCTTACAAAAATCATCCACGACCATCCAAGTCTGTATGTCGCTAGTGAATTTGCTAAAAAAAAAAAGTATTTTCCAACCATAACTCTTTCCACTGGGAACTGAGCCACACACTGAGGACTGCAAGACAACCAAAGATTTAAAAAAGTATGAAGTAGAAAGGCAGGACATCAGAGTATATTTAAACAAAAGTAAGGGAGTCATACACATTGACTTTGTCAATGGTCCAAGTCGGACCGAAACGTCGTCGTAAGTTTCTCTCTTTTATGTGCGGGTTATTTGTGTATCGTTCCAGTCACGGTATTGTGCCTTTTGTTATTTATGTAAGGGAGTCTTCACAACACTGGTAAACCTTAACACTAAAGTTTACGTGGACTGCACGACGGGTTTACGTGAAGTGAGAAGACAAAAGTCACCTCCCTGAAGAAAGAGGAGCGGAAGAGACTCGTAAGAATGAAGAGGTAAGATGGCAGATGAAGACACAGAAAAAATACGAGAGTTCCTTCACTAGTTGGCGCCACATACGGTTCCTCCAGAGAATTGCAGACTTTAACAACAGCATTAAAATCACACGAAACAAGCATTTACACACGCATTTACACATGGTCCGAGTCGGACCGAAACGTCGTCGTAAGCTCCTCTCTTCTATGTGCGGGTTGTGCATCGTTCCAGTCGCGGTATTGTGCCTTTTTTTTTATTCTTTAACACGTATTTCTTTACCTTTCTCCTCTAAATTTACCTTTTCTTAATGTAATCCCTAAAATATAATCCTAAAATGTAATCCTAAAATGCTCTAGAATGAATAGCTTAATTCTGCACATTCTTTTAATTAAATCCTAGTGATATTTCGTCTAGTTCTGCTTTTTTCGTCAGTTTAAAATAAAAGACAATATACTTATTCCTTTATTGTTCCAAAAGTATTTTTTTATCTGACAGTTGAAGCTTCAAATATGTTTTATGTAAGTGATCTTTCTTAAATAAAGATGTGACCTCAACTTATTCGGTCATCCCACAATAGAATTCGCAGGAATTACACTTAACTTTGTGATCTATTTCAACTTAAGAGGGTTCTGAGTACATTTCAAGGAGCTTTAAATTTTGTACTCTAGGTTGTGTAGATGTGTGCTCACTAACCTGAACACTGAAGTCTTTTATTACGAACCCCTTTTCAAGTGCATGTCAGTGGTCATTTTCAAATGCATGTCAGTGGTCTCAAAGATTGGCTCTCTTTGTGAAAGCTGAGATAAAAAAAATGAAAATGATCTTTTGCAGTGCAAAAGTTCGTCTTTTTAAGTCTCTTGTAACTGTTCAAGAAGATTGCAGGCCTCTTGTGGGACCTGGTTACCCGAGTGGGAAAATTGCTAGCTAACCTAAGTTTACAGAGGTTACCGCGTCTCTCGCGGAACGGAAAAAATAAATTCTGGTCGGGAGAATAAGAAAAGGAAGAAAATAGCATGGGAAAGAGTGGAAAAGAAAAATAGAAAGTAGTAGGCAGGCACCCCCAGACAATTAAAAAAATATAAAAAATTAGAAATGAGTCAGGTGTCACCAAAGACAGATGCTAGATGCAGTGGAATGAAGTTGTTCCTCTCACCAGGAACTCTCTTTCAACCATGGGACAGAAGGGTCCAGTTCCTCAACAGGAACAAATCCCTCTGTGTATAAGCCGCATGATGCATTTTATTTGCGCAAACGGTAAAGCACTGTTTGCTTGTTATTTAAAAATAAATAAATGAATGCGTCCCTCTTCAGTACAGGAAAGACTGTGCTATAAGTTAAATTGCCAGGCATACCATCTAAAGGGGACAAAAAGATACAAAACATCCAGGCCATGGGAAAACCTGGGTAGCCACAGCCACTCAAGAGGGAGAGGTTTTTTAGTGCCAGGAAGGAAAAAAAACTGGCAGGAAATGGCAGAAATCGTACACCAAATCCAGTCATTCCTGGAGTGGAACCACAGTCGATGGCCTCCACTCCAAACCAACAGATACAGATACTAATGCCGGAAAAAAAGTCCCCCCCCAGTACCGACAATACCACCAGTCCGATAACATTCTTCTTTGCAAATATACAGGGTCTAAAGCCAGCAACGAACAACAAAATATCTTTCATCCATGGACTGCTTGCAGAGGCAAATGCAATGTTCGCGGCTTTTACAGAGACCCACATGAAGGATCACTTGGACAACGAAATATGGATCCCAGGTTACAACTTATACAGATGTGACAGAGTGAACAGGCAAAAGGGGGGGGGGTTGGCCTGTACATTGCAGAGTCACTTGTTTGCACAGAACTGCTTAATGCCTCAAATGATGTAGTGGAAGTTTTAGTAGTAAAGATCGAGAACCAAAACCTAGTCATTGTGGTAGTCTACAAGCCTCCGGATGCAACATCCCAGCAATTCCAGGAACAGCTGTTAAAAACTGACCACTGTCTGGAAAATCTGCCAGCTCCTGCCCCCAACATCTTGCTCCTTGGGGATTTCAACTTAAGGCACCTAAAATGGAGGAATATAGCAAATAATATTGTTGCAGTAATAACACCAGGAGGCAGCTCTGATGAAAACTCACACTCACGCGAGCTTTTAAATTTCTGCACAAAATTCAATTTAAACCAGGAAATAATAGAGCCTACTAGACTGGAGAATACACTAGACCTCATCTTCACTAACAATGGTGATCTGATACGAAACGTCACCATATCAAAAACAATATACTCAGATCACAACATAATCGAGGTTCAGACATGTATGCGCGGAGCCCCAGACCGACATAATGAGATTAGTCATGAGGGAGCCTTCACCAAATTCAACTTCAATAACAAGAACATAAAGTTGGAACAAGTAAACCAAGTCCTAACCGATATAAGCTGGGAAGATAGACTAAGCAACACAGACCCCAACTTATGCCTAGAACAGATTAACTCGGTGGCACTGGATGTATGCTTATTCCTTTAAGAAAAAGGAGGAGTAGATGTAAAATAGAAAGAGACAGGCGCTCCCTTTACAGGCTACGGAAAAGAATAACAGAGCGGCTAAAAGAGGCCAATATATCTGAAATGCGTAGGGAGTCACTGGTCAGAGAAATAGCAAACATCGAACTTATGCTAAAGGAATCTTATAGGAGTCAGGAATCGCGGGAAGAACTAAAAGCCATAATCGAAAGAAACCCAAAGTATTTCTTTTCCTATGCCAAATCAAAGTCGAGAACAACGTCCAGTATTGGGCCCCTACTTAAACAAGATGGGTCCTACACGGATGACAGCAAGGAAATGAGTGAGCTACTGAAGTCCCAATATGAATCAGTTTTTAGCAAGCTGCTAACCAGACTGAGAGTCGAAGATCAAAATGAATTTTTTATGAGAGCCACAGAATTTGGTTAACACAAGGCTATCTGATGTTATACTGAGGCCAAATGACTTCGAACAGGCGATAAATGACATGCCCATGCACTCGGCCCCAGGGCCAGACTCATGGAACTCCGTGTTCATCAAAACTGCAAGAAGCCCCTATCACGACCTTTTACCATCCTATGGAGAGGGAGCATGGACACGGGGGTCGTCCCACAGCTACTAAAAACAACAGACATAACCCCACTCCACAAAGGGGGCAGTAAAGCAATAGCAAAGAACTACAGACCGATAGCACTAACATCCCATATCATAAAAATCTTTGAAAGGGTCCTTAGAAGCAAGATCGCCACCCATCTAGAAACCCATCAATTACACAACCCAGGGCAACACGGGTTTCGAGCAGGTCGCTCCTGTCTGTCTCAACTATTGGATCACTACGACAAGGTCCTAGATGCACTAGAAGACAAAAAGAATGCAGATGTAATATATACAGACTTTGCAAAAGTCTTCGACAAGTGTGACCATGGCGTAATTGCGCACAAAATGCGTGCTAAAGGAATAACAGGAAAAGTTGGTAGATGGATATATAATTTCCTCACAAACAGAACACAAAGAGTAGTAGTCAACAGAGTAAAGTCCGAGGCAGCTACGGTGAAAAGCTCTGTTCCACAAGGCACAGTACTCGCTCCCATCTTGTTTCTCATCCTCATATCTGACATAGACAAGGATGTCAGCCACAGCACCGTGTCTTCCTTTGCAGATGACACCCGAATCTGCATGACAGTGTCTTCCACTGCAGACACTGCAAGGCTCCAGGCGGACATCAACCAAATCTTTCAGTGGGCTGCAGAAAACAATATGAAGTTCAACGATGAGAAATTTCAATTACTCCGATATGGTAAACACAAGGAAATTAAAACTTCATCAGAGTACAAAACAAATTCCGGCCACAAAATAGAGCGAAAAACCAACGTCAAAGACCTGGGAGTGATCATGTCGGAGGATCTCACCTTCAAGGACCATAACATTATATCAATCGCAGCTGCTAGAAAAATGACAGGATGGATAATGAGAACCTTCAAAACTAGGGATGCCAAGCCCATGATGACACTCTTCAGGTTGCTTGTTCTATCTAGGCTGGAATATTGCTGCACACTAACAGCACCTTTCAAGGCAGGTGAAATTGGTGACCTAGAAAATGTACAGAGAACCTTCACGGCGCACATAACGGAGATAAAACACCTCAATTACTGGGAGCGCTTAAAGTTCCTGAATCTGTATTCCCTGGAACGCAGGCGGGAGAGATACATGATTATATACACCTGGAAAATCCTAGAGGGACTAGTACCGAACTTGGACACGAAAATCACTCACTACGAAAGCAAAAGACTCGGCGCACGATGCAACATCCCCCCAATGAAAAGCAGGGGTGTCACTAGCACGTTAAGAGACCATACAATAAGTGTCAGGGGCCCGAGACTGCTCAACTGCCTCCCAGCATACATAAGGGGGATTACCAATAGACCCCTGGCAGTCTTCAAGCTGGCATTGGACAAGCACCTAAAGTCGGTACCTGACCAGCCGGGCTGTGGCTCGTACGTTGGATTGCGTGCAGCCAGCAGTAACAGCCTGGTTGATCAGGCTCTGATCCACCAGGAGGCCTGATCACAGACCGGGCCGCGGGGGCGTTGACCCCCGGAACTCTCTCCAGGTAAACTCCAGTAAAAAAATTAAATGCTTAATTAATTTTTTGCAAAAGTGGGCAGTTAGGAGAAGAGTGCTTGTCATTAATAAATTAGGACTAGAATTTAGGTGCAAAAAATGCTAAAGCTCTGTTAGGTTCTACTGCTCAGCAGGGCCTATGAGAGGGAAAGTTCAGCTGGTACATTAGTCCGGGGCCCGAATGTGAATCTCAAAAGAGGTCACATAGCCATATACGTTTTATTTGGCTTAGGTAATTTTAACTATTTTTAGTTTGTTTAGAAAAAATAATTATGCAAAAGTCACACAGACTGGGGGCCCCTCAGCCTGCCTCCAGGGGCCCCAAAACAGTCTTGTTCCTCCTTGCAGAATTTCACTTTGAAGCCCTGCTTCTCACCCAGTCCGGCGGCATTCCACCCACAAGCATCACGTTGGCTGCTCTCATCAAAGGAGCTAAATTATTGTAGTGTAGAATAAACATAGAAGATCTGGGGCTTGTATTATTATTTTAAGCAAACTTAAACGCTAACCCAGAGCTTATAGAGAAAATTTTTATTCTGAATGAATGTATTCCAAAGAACATTTTCACCTTTAACTGAATACACAACATTAAGAACCAGCTGTCTGGACACTGACTTACCTTTGCAAATTTTATATTCTCTTATTAAAAAGTGTGTGTGTGCACTTATTTCAAAGTGTGCATAAATAATTTTGAGTGCATTTATTTTAGAGTGCGTAAGTAATCGTATGTGCACTTATTTCTGAGTGTGTTTTAGTAATTTTGTGTGAATTTAAAGCTTAGATTAAGATGTACTTAATTATAATATAGCTGAGGAAGTAATTATTGTACTTAAGCTCAGGAGGGGAATTTTGAACACGGGGTGGAGACTTGAGCACAGATAATGCTGTACAGGGGTGAAGATTAAGCTGAGAGAGGAAGGGTGGAGACTAATCTCTGACAGGGACTACTGTACCGGGACGATTGATAAACTCAGGGATGGTGTATTGCTCTAAGGATGGTGACTGAATTCTGAGAGGGAGAGAGATGTACTGAGAAGGAGGCTGATAAAGAAAAGTGAAATTGTTGTTGTAATGTGGGAAAACAGAGCTCAGGAGAGGAGTGTTGTAGTGGGGCGGAAACTCAGCTTGATAAAACTGTGTACTGGGGTGGAGCTTCAGCTCCGAGAGGGAGTGTTGTACTAGGATGGGAAATGAGTTCAGAAAGTGTTGTACCGGGATGGAGATTCTGCAGAAGAAAGAAGTGTTGTACCGGGATGGAGATTCTGCAGAAGAAAGAAGTGTTGTACCGGGATGGAGATTCTGCAGAAGAAAGAAGTGTTGTACCGGGATGGAGATTCTGCAGAAGAAAGAAGTGTTGTACCGGGATGGAGATTCTGCAGAAGAAAGAAGTGTTGTACCGGGATGGAGATTCTGCAGAAGAAAGAAGTGTTGTACTGAGGATGGACAATGAATTCAGGGACTGTTGCAGATAGATACTTAGGGAGTGTTGCACTGGGAGTGGAGATTCAGCTCAGGGAGGGATTTATGTACTCAAGTGTGGAGACTGGGAGTGGAGTCTGAGCTCTAGAAGCGTTGTATTGGGTGGGGGAGGGGGTAGACTTAGCACTTCGTGTGGTGTACTGGGGATGTAAACTGAGCACAAGAAGGTAATATTGTCCCGCAGGGTCAAAATCGGGAATTTCGCTATTTAATACCACAATTCTGAAGCCAACATATGCTCCAAATATTACACGTTCCTCCTGGGATATTTAGAACAAATAAGCAGACGATACTTGAGGTCCCTGGCACGCAATTAATTTGAGACCATGAGGCCTCTACACACAGAAATAAGAACCTAAAAAGCTTCCGTAGAAAAATAAACTCTTGGACTGTTCCTGGATAGATTTAAATAATATACTCTGAATTACCTCCAGGCATTATTTTGATCCAGGGTTAGATTACGTGTTGAGATGCACTATTCCTTGCAGGAATTCACAGCTTTTACTAATCTTTGGTCAACCAAATGCTTTGGTAACTAAATAGGATCAATTCAGTTTACCCTTGAAACTGAGAAACAAAATGATACGAAATACTTATTCGTAAATTCAACAATATCAGCAACACTGAATTTCTCAGTGTCGAGGAAAAATGCAAAAACAGATATTCGTATTAATTTCTCTTCCCACACCATGAAAAATAAAAAGTCATGTACTTACGGTTTTTTTCCTTGTGGCACTTAGAATTTGCAGTCCGAAGTTTCTTGACAGTGACAGCACTATCACTTTCATGAAACTCAAAAACCCCACCATCTTCATCTCTGAAAAATAAGACCGAAACGTTCTCAATACATCCAGGAAAGACGCAGACAACAAAAAAATAATTCTGCAACAGGGGCGTTGTGGGGAAAATAATTCCCATCTTTCACTTAACCGAACCAAATATAATTATCTTATCGAAAATCATACGTCAGTGTATATGGTTTGAAGCTTATCGGAACAAGTACATATTCTCCAGTTAATGGAGAACAATTTGTTTAATAAAACTGGCAAAGTTAAACAACTGAAGATTAATTAGCAGCTATTTGTTGAGAAAAATCACAACTTAAAGTTTGAAGCCGACCATACGATGCATTTTTGAGTTATCGCACAGACTCGAACAGTTCTAAAATTTTATATGTGACGAAACAAATTGGAATATACACAGGATAATCATAAAAATTATCATAGGCTGTGTATGATGTATCAGCGATTAAATTTTTAAGTTATTTAAATAAAGTATACATAGGTTATCCTAAAAGAAAAAAAAATATTATAATCTTAAATTTTAAAGTGGTGGAGGGGTAAGCCAGTGGAAGGCCTCGGTCAGATGACCAAAAGCTCCAGCGGCGGGTCATCATATGACTAAGACTCGCGTCAGGAAACACTTGTCCTGTTTCATGGCGAATCTTATTAGCCTAACCTTGGGAAAAATATTACGCAGTTTTTTAAGTAAAAATTGAAAGATCTGCACCTACGTACTCGAGAAGAAATCCCACCTTCTATATAGGCTACGCCGGTACCGAAATTCTGAATCTGACTAGAATCGTCGTTTACACTATCCACAGAAGCCAAAATCGAAAATGGTCTATATAAAATTAGACAGAGGGCGCCTGCACATACCAACAGCTCCATCAACCTTCCCGAGATACAAAGACAGATTTTATTTCTTTGCAGTTACAATGTGTAATTGCAATTTTTATTTGTTAAGTGGCCTGGTGGCTAAAGCTCTCGCTTCACACGGCGATCGTCTGGGTTCGATTCCCAGCGAGGGTAGAAACATTGGGCGTTTCTTTACACCGGTTGTTTACGTTTACTCTTCAGTAGAATGGGTTCCTGGGTGTTAGTGGACTGGTGTGGGTCGCATCCTGGGACAAAACTGACCTAATTTGCCTGAAATGCTCTGCATAACAAGCGGCTTTCTATATAATAGTATGTCATTGATGTCAGCTATTGTCTGTATACCTTGTACATGTACTTATAGTAAATAAAGATTATTATTATATTATTATTGTTAAGAAAGCCACTATCATTCCAGGGCATTCGGACAAGTCACCAGCGCTGAAAATTTGAAGCCAATCTGATGAGGCATTCTCTAGTTATAAATGAGAACCTAGAAGAAAGAAATAAACACTGTATCTGAGTATATATACCGGCTCTTGAAGATAGTCCAGTGAAAAAAAAAAAACGATTAAGGAGTCTCTAAAAATCGAGATACCGAAAAACTCTGTAAGGATGAGAATTTCATATTTCTCGTTTTTTTTTCACTTACAATCATAAGAACATAAGAAAGAAGGAACACTGCAACAGGCCTACTGACCCATGCGGAGCAGGTCCATGTTTCCCCCCCCCCGGATTATCCCAATGACCCCCCCAGTCTGGTCACCTCCAGTGTGGGTAGATTGGTAAAGCACTGCGTACCTTGTTCCAAGGTTCGTAGGTTCGAGTCTCCTTCAGCCAGAGATCAGTGTTTGTGTATACTTCTAGATATGAAGCCAAGAATTCTGTTAACTTTATTGCGAACATTAATGCACTGTTGTCTTGGTTTTAGATTACTGCTAACCAGAACTCCTAAATCCTTTTCGCAATCAGTAGAGTTAAGATCTACATTATTTAGTTTATATGTCGCATGGTTATTTTCCTGTCCAACATTTAAAACTTTGCATTTGTCTATATTAAACTGCATCTGCCACTTCTCCGACTATTCCATCAGTCTATTCAAATCATCCTGGAGTGCTCTAATGTCTTCATTAGAATGAATTGGACGGCCTATTTTGGTGTCATCAGCAAATTTGCTTATGTCGCTATATATTCACTCATCTATGTCGTTTATGTAAATTGTGAACAACAACGGGCCCAATACTGACCCCTGAGGAACGTGACGTGCCCCCATTCTGATCTCTCCCCATTCATGCAAATTCTCTGCTGCCTATTTGTCAGCCATGCCTCTACCCAGGAAAAAATTTCTCCTCCTATTCCGTGTGCCTTACGTTTCCTCATTAGCCTCTGATGTGGAACTCTATTGAAAGCCTTACTGAAGTCCATACACACAATATCATATTCATTACCATGATCTACCTCCTCAAACACCTTAGTGAAAAATGTTAGTAAATTCGTAAGACAGGAACGCCCCTTTGTAAAACCTCTGCAAAATCAGTGATTATGTGTGAGCGAGATGAAAGTGTTGAATGATGATGAAAGTATTTTCTTTTTGGGGGTTTTCTTTTTTTTGGGTCACCCTGCCTCAGTGGGAGACGGCCAACTTTATTTATATATATATATATATATATATATATATATATATATATATATATATATATATATATATATATATATATATATATATATATATATATATATATATATATATATATATATATATATATATATATATATATATATATATATATGCAAAACAACAATTGTGAAAGAATAGAGAAAGTCCAAGCGCATTCGTGACTACTCACATTATCAAGGAATATATATTATATATATATATATATATATATATATATATATATATATATATATATATATATATATATATATATATATATATATATATATTTATATATATATATATATATATATATATAATATTTATATATATATATATATATATATATATATATATATATATATATATATATATATATATATATATAAATATTATATATATATATAAAGAAAAAATAAGAAAGGACACTGCAGCAGGCCTAGTGGCCTATGCGAGGCAGGTCCAATTCTCCCACCGGTTTAAACTAATGCCTTGACGTACACAAAGTCTTAGCTTCTATGACGGTACTCGGGAGTTTGTTCCACTCATCCACAACTCTATTACCAAACCATTGCTTTCCTATATCCTTCCTGAATCTGAATTTTTCCAATTTAAAACCACTGCTGCGAGCCCTGTCTATATTAGATATTTTTAGCACGCTATTTACATCCTCTTTATTAATTCCTCTTTTCCAATTATACACCTCGATCATATCCCCCCTAATTCTACGCCTTTCGAGAGAGTGCAGATTCAGGGCCCTCAGTCTATCCTCATAGGGAAGATTTCTGATACATGGGATCAATTTTGTCATCCTCCTCTGTATGTTTTCCAGTACATTTATATCCATTCTATAATGCGGTGACCAGAACTGTGCAGCATAGTCTAAATGAGGCCTAACCAAGGATATATAGAGTTGAAGAACAACCTGAAGACTTCTATTATTTATGCTTCTTGATATGAAGCCAAGGATTCTGTTAGCTTTATTGTGAACACTTATGCACTGCTGTCTTGGTTTTAGATTACTGCTAACCAGAACTCCTAAATCCTTTTCGCAATCCGTAATATTAAGACCTAAACTATTTAGTTTATATGTGGCATGGTTATTTTCCTGTCCAACATTTAGAACTTTGCATTTGTCTATATTAAACTGTATCTGCCACTTCTCCGACCTTTGCATCAGTCTATTCAAATCATCCTGGAGTGCTCTAATGGCCTCATTAGAATGAATTGAACGGCCTATTTTGGTGTCATCAGCAAATTTGCTTAAGTCGCTATTTATTCCCTCATCTAAGTCGTTTATGTAGACTGTGAACAACAAGGGGCCCAACACTGACCCCTGTGGAACACCGGTTGTATGTGCCAGCATTCTGATTTCTCCCCATTTATACAAACTCTCTGCTGCCTATTTGTCAACCATGCCTCTACCAAGGAAAAAAATTCTCCTATTCCGTGTGCCTTAAGTTTCCTCAATAGCCTCTGATGTGTAACTCTATCGAAAGTCTTACTGAAGTCCATATACACAATATATTCAATACCATGATCTACCTCCTAAAATACCTTAGTGAAGAAAGTAAGTAAATTCGTAAGACAGGAATGCAATCTTCGTAAAACCGTTCTGAGATTCATTAATCAAGTTATGCCTTTCAGCATGGCATAAATATATATATATATATACATATATATATGTATATATATATATACATATATATATATATACTATATATATATGTATATATATATATATACATATATATATATATACTATATACTAAACAAACACAGTGAAATATATATTTTTCGTTAGGTTCAGAATGATTTTGGCGAAATTATTGCATACACAAATTTTCACTTGTCCTATATGGCAAGATGAGCATTGCTATTTAAGCCAAGATCGCAAGTTCTGCCTATTCGGCACGATATATATATATATATATATATATATATATATATATATATATATATATATATATATATATATATATATATAGTGACTAGGGGGAATTCAGCAATCGCTTTGGCTCTCATACAGAACATATAATATTTTATGCATGAGGAAGAGAGGGGAGAAAGCGAGGGAAGAGAGAACTGGAGAAGGAGTGTGTGCCCTGCAGTAAGTCAGGAGAACAGTGGTCAAGGGAGGACAGATGCAGCCAAGGAAGGAGAGATTATCTTGAGCAGTGAGGTGGTGGGAGGCGGCAGTGAGCAGGGCGGCACTGGAGTCATCCAGGGATCAATACACATCTATTTTGAGGGGCAAGTCGAGGCGCCGAGCTGGCAAGAACGATACCTAGATGACGCGACGCTCGCCGAACACACCGTGCCCTCGCCAAACATACGGTGCCCACGTCAAACACACGGTGCCCTCGCCAAACATACGGTTCCTCGCCAAACACTCCGTGACTCACCAAACATGCGGTGACTCACCAAACACTCCGTGACTCACCAATCATGCCGTGACTCACCAAACACTCCGTGACTCACCAATCATGCCGTGACTCACCAAACACTCCGTGACTCACCAAACACTCCGTGACTCACCAAACACTCCGTGATTCACCAAACATGCGGTGACTCACCAAACATGCGGTGACTTACCAAACATGCAGTGACTTACCAAACATGCAGTGACTCACCAAACATGCAGTGACTCACCAAACATGCAGTGACTCACCAAACATGCAGTGACTTACCAAACATGCGGTGACTTACCAAACACGCAGTGACTTACCAAACATGCAGTGACTCACCAAACATGCGGTGACTTACTAAACATGCAGTGACTTACCAAACATGCGGTGACTTACCAAACACGCAGTGACTTACCAAACATGCAGTGACTCACCAAACATGCGGTGACTTACCAAACATGCAGTGACTTACCAAACATGCAGTGACTTACCAAACATGCAGTGACTCACCAAACATGCAGTGACTCACCAAACATGCAGTGACTCACTAAACATGCAGTGACTCACTAAACATGCAGTGACTCACTAAACATGCAGTGACTCACTAAACATGCAGTGACTCACTAAACATGCGGTGACTCACTAAACATGCGGTGACTCACTAAACATGCGGTAACTCACTAAACATGCGGTGACTCACTAAACATGCAGTGACTCACTAAACATGCAGTGACTCACTAAACATGCGGTGACTCACCAAACATGCAGTGACTTACCAAACATGCAGTGACTTACCAAACATGCAGTGACTTACCAAACATGCAGTGACTTACCAAACATGCAGTGACTTATCACACACACAGTGACTCGCCGAACATGCAGTAACTAAGCAGCCAGTGACTGAGCACACGGTGGCTAACCAAATACACGTTGTGTAACCAAACACACGGTAGCTAGTGCATGTCCTCGTGTAGTTGCTAAAGAAACAAAGCGACTCACCAAACAAACAAGTGCTGCACCAAATATACTGTTTGTCTTGGGAAAACACTGTGGCTCACCAAACACAGACTCACAGTTGTGACTCACCAAACACATACTGTCTCACTAAGGTACAGTGGATGTTTTCCAAACACAGTGACTCACCTAACACCAAAACACGTTGGTAAACCAAACACACAGTAGTTAACCAAACACATAGCAGTTAACCCAACATAAGCTGGTTAATCAAACACAAGGTCGTTAAACAAAACGTATTCTAGATAACCCATTACATTTGGGTTAACCAAAACACTTTGGATAATAAAAAATAGTGTACGTAACCAAATAGGTGTTGGCCAATCAAACATGTACACAATAAATGCCAGACAACGTCTGCAAGGAATCATTTTGTCAGACCCATCTTGTGCAGTACCAGTATGGAACCCACACTTGATAAACAATGTCAAGAAGCTATAAGAAGTACCAAGGTTTGCAACGAAACTAGTCATGGTACCAAGATGTTTGAACTAAGAGAAAAGACTAAAAGAGCTAAACCTGGTGGTATAATATTACAGTCTATAGAACCAGGGTGACTGGATAACAAAATACATACTTGAGGGAAACTGATAGCGCTGACAGGGAGAGAAATGCGATAATCAGGCACAAGAAGGCACATATAGACGTTAAAAACACAGATGAATCACAGGGATATTAGGAATTATTTGTTTAGCTTAAGAGTAAGGAAGTGGAAGGAATTATTTGTTTAGCTTAAGAGGCAGAATCTAACAGAGTTTTATGATTAGGTACGATGGAACTGACATAGTCAGAAGAGACAGGAAACCCAGAAAAGGTCAGTAGAAAACCAGAACCAGGTTACCACCGGCCAGGCTGGAAGACTACCATTCTTTCCAGATAATGGAAAATTAATGAGTAGAATAAAAGAAATGGGTGGGCAAGGAAAGGCACAATGGACGCGTGAACTGCTGGATTGATCTGTATACTATTCATTTTAGTTCAGCTTCATCAGCTGCACAGTTGTAGAATTGGGAGAAGGAAAAGGAATGGCCGGAAGTTCAATATAAGTTCAGGAGAGAAAATCCCGACGCTTCACGAAAAACAAAGGATTAGGAAAACACCGCTCATAACACCAAAGGTTTACATCTCCCTTATAGCAAGAGCATCGAACGAGTATCTGGCAAAAAAAAAAAAACTGAGCATGTAGCACCAACCTGAAGCAAAAGACTAGAGAGATTTCAAATGTTTGCAACGAGACATGTCCCGGAACTAAGGACAATGAACTCTGATGTGAGACTAACCTAACCAAAGCTTGACTTTACTAAACGGAAAACTAAGACATGATAATGACTTACAAAATACCGAGAGGATCTCACAGTGTGAGAATGTATAGACTTCGTGAGGTGGGAAATGAGTACACAAGGGTGTGGTTGTAAGCCAGATATATAAATGGGTCACAGGGAAGTCAGGAAATGTGTTCTCACCCTTAGGAGTTAAGGAAACGGAATGACCGGGATGAAGTAGTGGAGGTAGGCTCCAATACATAGGTCCAAGGATATGACAAAACCCACGAGGCTTGGAACTGGTGAACCGGGTTCGGATCTACTAAAGCCAGAAGCTCAACACTAGCAGTCACAAGTAAGGTCATATACAGACGAGTACACAAATCCAGACTCACAAGCTTTCCCATGTGTGCTCCGTCTGCCAACAACACCCAAACCCCGTGGCCCACTTTCTCAGCTACTGCCTCTTTACCCTCCACTCCTCTCAACAGACACCGACCATCAACAAACCCAGTCTCACCTCTCACCTCTGTACGTTGGAAAATGCGTGTGGTAATGGAGAGAAAGCGGCAACCTTACAGAGAGGAGATTGGAGAAGAAAACCATTAATCAGTAAGATACCCTGAGAGGAATAACTTTTATTCTAGTTCGAAGAAAAAAGTTGTTTGGGAACCTGGAAACAACTCGCCTTTGATTATTCTTGGATAAATAAAAATGGGCGAAGTTTGGAGTTCATGTTTAAGGGATTTCTAGTGTTTGCGATGACCGATGACTCTTATGGAAAATTTTATAGGGGTGATTACTTGTACATACCTCAACATTGCATGCATACGAGTAATTTCCTTGGGAGACAACAACGATATTGTTTACCGTAGTCACCCGTGTAGACATGTGAGAAAACTTAACCACCTCTGGTCACTGCAGGTGGCCCCTCGACCCTCACAATCTTATCCATATCTATCCGAGACCAGTATAAATTGGGTAGCACCCTCAAGTACGGCGCTACTAATTAATTGTGGACTGTATAGATTATATTACTTTAACGGAATGAAGGGGGGGGGGGTAGGTTACACATGGATATATCCATGTGTACATAATCCCACCACTTACCAGATATTCTCTGGTGGTCACTTGATGTGGCTGGATCACCCATAACCTATCCAATTAAAACATACCTAACTGGCCAGTATCAGTCTGTTATAACTAGAAAGGTTACTTAACTGTGGGTGATTGATGCTCCTTATTTCCTCCATTCACCATCTCATTTCAACGTCCCGCTACACCGACACGGTTCTTATTCCAGCAGGACGAGGTATCCGTTGGTTTGTCCGGTTTAGAAGTCGTGACTCAATAAACTTCACTTTCCTCGTGACGGGAACAACGTGGTCTAACGTGTTCACTCGGAGCAAGGCGACTTATTTCACTTCACGCATTCTCTTAACTTAGCGTTAGTATCATTAATTACATTACAATTCACAAGATGATATAATGTCTCATAATTATTATACACATTAGAGATCACTCCATTAAGATCTGAGACCGATGAGTGATGATTAAACCAAGGGTAATTTTCCCCGGGACACAGTCCAGTCCATGGCGACGCGCCAGTCACCTCCGGTCCTACCCTTATTCACTCATTTTACCACTCTATTACGGTGGTCCCGTAAATCACGTTCCCTCACTCTCCACCAGGGACAGTTACGACACTTCTTATTATGAAATGAGGCCTATATTAATCCTTAGGCCGCCGTGAACGCCAATTTCCTGGTTCCATGCTTTCCCAGCCTCCTCACTACATTCAAAACACTGCCGCCCCCTCGTGCCCCAGTTCGACCTATACCCCCGCACATCTGCGCAGGCGCAGCGGGAACCCAGTTGGTTCCATTCAAAATACAAATATATTTTGACCCAAATCAACACATTAAACACTTATTAGGCACTACAGCTGTGGAAATTAAATAATTTCCACAACTCTTGTGCCGTTCAAGGATGTGTTTGATGTTTGTAATGACCGATGACTCATCTGTGGTTCAAGGATATGTTTAGTGTTTGTGATGATTTATGTTCGTAGTGCTATTGAAGGTGATTCTACCGTTTGTAATGATTCTTGCTTGTAATAGTGTGTTTGCGATGACTAATGTATGTGATGCTTTAAGATGAAGTTGACGGTGTTTATTGTGACTGATGTTTGTAGTGATTCTGATACTGCTGTTTATTGTGACTGATGTATGTAGTTATTCTGATACTGCTGTTTATTGTGACTGATGTTTGTAGTGATTCTGATACTGCTGTTTATTGTGACTGATGTTTGTAGTTATTCTGATACTGCTGTTTATTGTGACTGATGTTTGTAGTTATTCTGATACTGCTGTTTATTGTGACTGATGTTTGTAGTGATTCTGATACTGCTGTTTATTGTGACTGATGTTTGTAGTGATTCTGATACTGGTGTTTATTGTGACTGATGTTTGTAGTGATTCTGATACTGCTGTTTATTGTGACTGATGTTTGTAGTGATTCTGATACTGGTGTTTATTGTGACTGATGTTTGTAGTGATTCTGATACTGCTGTTTATTGTGACTGATGTTTGTAGTGATTCTGATACTGCTGTTTATTGTGACTGATGTTTGTAGTGATTCTGATACTGCTGTTTATTGTGACTGATGTTTGTAGTGATTCTGATACTGGTGTTTATTGTGACTGATGTTTGTAGTGATTCTGATACTGCTGTTTGTGACTGATGTTTGCAGTGATTCTGATACTGCTGTTTATTGTGACTGATGTTTGTAGTGATTCTGATACTGCTGTTTGTGACTGATGTTTGTAGTGATTCTGATACTGCTGTTTATTGTGACTGATGTTTGTAGTGATTCTGATACTGCTGTTTGTGACTGATGTTTGTAGTGATTCTGATACTGCTGTTTATTGTGACTGATGTTTGTAGTGATTCTGATACTGGTGTTTATTGTGACTGATGTTTGTAGTGATTCTGATACTGGTGTTTATTGTGACTGATGTTTGTAGTGATTCTGATACTGGTGTTTATTGTGACTGATGTTTGTAGTGATTCTGATACTGCTGTTTATTGTGACTGATGTTTGTAGTGATTCTGATACTGCTGTTTATTGTGACTGATGTTTGTAGTGATTCTGATACTGGTGTTTATTGTGACTGATGTTTGTAGTGATTCTGATACTGGTGTTTATTGTGACTGATGTTCTGATAGTACTGTTCATTGTGGCTGATATTTCTCGAGATTCTTATGACACTATTCAATGTTTATGGGTATTGATGTTTATGGTGTTTCTGATAGTGATGTTTCGTTCTCATGGGAACTAACATTCGTAGTGTTTCTGATGTTGACGTATTTATATTAACGGGGACTGCAGTTCGTGTTATTTCCGAGGGAATGTTTAGAATGTACGTAGTGTCCACTTGATGATGCTCGCCCCAGGGATTATCACCCCTGCGGAGCGGTGTCAGATCAACCAGTGTCAGAGCAGCCTTATAAACCAGGTTGTTTCTACTTGCAGCTGGCATTCTTGCATAATCCAAAGAGCCTGCGTGATTACGAGCAGTTTACAAGAACTTTACCTCATCTATCTTGAAAAGAAATAGTGGTTTGTGGCAATTACAATAACATTTCAATAGACAATGTTGAAAGTCTAAGACCCTTTGTGCTATTTATTTTTTAGCGTAAAGAATAAAAAAGCACCATATCATGACTGGAACAATGCACAAATATAGAATTTGAAACATGTGCAGCATCTGGGTATCTAGACGTTTCGTCATTTAGTGGCTTTATCAACACAGCTCGACCGCTAGCGCACTCGGCTCACACACCGAGGTCCGGGGTTCGAATTCCCTCCGGTATGGCTAGAAAACATTAGGGACGTGTTTCCATAAGACACCTGCTGTCCCTGTCCCTCTTCACCCATCAGTTTAAAATGGGTACCTGGGTGTTAGTGGACTGGTGTGGGTCGCATCCTGGGACAAAACTGACCTAATTTGCGGGAAATTCTCTGCATAACAAGTGGCTTTCTATATAGTAGTATGTCACTGATGTCAGCTATGGTCTATATACCTTGTACATGTACTGGTAGTAAATAATATTATTAACTAAAGGATAGTATACATAGTTCCAGTATCCTCCAGTTTGTATTGATAAAGCCACTGGATGGCGAAACGTCTACAATAAAGATACCCAGATGTTCCACATGTGTCCATCTTGTCGGTACTGTATACTATACATGTACAATACACAATTAACTTACACATAGGAGATTATAACTTAAGACGACGTTTCGGTCCGACCTGGAACATTAACTAGTCACAAGTCATGCGTGTAACAAATACTCCCTTAATTTTAATCGCAATAATTTTGTACCATTTACTTAGACTCTAAAATAATGGCATTTTTTGTCAAAATATTTTATTTTTAGAGGTAAGAAAGAGTCAGAAGAGTCGTAAATTATCAGCGCTTTTGATTAAAAGTGTTTTACCATTATCTTTTCCGTGTGCTGGATGACCAGAGCTGTGTACGTGGGTTGTGGACCTTCCTGTACGTGGGTTGTGGACCTTCCTGTACGTGGGTTGTGGACCTTCCTGTACGTGGGTTGTGGACCTTCCTGTACGTGGGTTGTGGACCTTCCTGTACGTGGGTTGTGGACCTTCCAGTACGTGGGTTGTGGACCTTCCTGTACGTGGGTTGTGGACCGTCCTGTACGTGGGTTGTGGACCTTCCTGTACGTGGGTTGTGGACCTTCCTGTACGTGGGTTGTGGACCTTCCTGTACGTGGGTTGTGGACCTTCCTGTACGTGGGTTGTGGACCTTCCTGTACGTGGGTTGTGGACCTTCCTGTACGTGGGTTGTGGACCTTCCTGTACGTGGGTTGTGGACCTTCTTGTACGTGGGTTGTGGACCTTCCTGTACGTGGGTTGTGGACCTTCCTGTACGTGGGTTGTGTACCTCCCTGTACGTGGGTTGTGGACCTACCTGTACGTGGGTTGTGGACCTTCCTGTAGGTGGGTTGTGGACCTTCCTGTACGTGGGTTGTGGACCTTCCTGTACGTGGGTTGTGGACCTTCCTGTACGTGGGTTGTGGACCTTCCTGTACGTGGGTTGTGGACCTTCCTGTACGTGGGTTGTGGACCTTCCTGTACGTGGGTTGTGGACCTTCCTGTACGTGGGTTGTGGACCTTCCTGTACGTGGGTTGTGGACCTTCCTGTACGTGGGTTGTGGACCTTCCTGTACGTGGGTTGTGGACCTTCCTGTACGTGGGTTGTGGACCTTCCTGTACGTGGGTTGTGGAACTTCCTGTACGTGGGTTGTGGACCTTCTTGTACGTGGGTTGTGGACCTTCCTGTACGTGGGTTGTGGACCTTCCTGTACGTGGGTTGTGGACCTTCCTGTACGTGGGTTGTGGACCTCCCTGTACGTGGGTTGTGGACCTTCCTGTAGGTGGGTTGTGGACCTTCCTGTACGTGGGTTGTGGACCTTCCTGTACGTGGGTTGTGGACCTTCCTGTACGTGGGTTGTGGTTCTTGTACGTGGGTTGTGGATCTTCCTGTACGTGGGTTGTGGATCGTCCTGTTCGTGGGTTGTGGACCTTCCTGTACGTGGGTTGTGGACCTTCCTGTACGTGGGTTGTGGATCTTCCTGTACGTGGGTTGTGGACCTTCCTGTACGTGCGTTGTGGACCTTCCTGTACGTGGGTTGTAGACCTTCCTGTACGTGGGTTGTGGACCTTCCTGTACGTGGGTTGTAGACCTTCCTGTACGTGGGTTGTAGACTTTCCTGTACGTGGGTTACAAAGCTTCCCGTACGTGGGTTGTAGACCTTCCTGTACGTGGGTTACAAAGCTTCCCGTACGTGGGTTGTAGACCTTCCTGTACGTGGGTTACAAAGCTTCCCGTACGTGGGTTGTAGACCTTCCTGTACGTGGGTTGTAGACCTTCCTGTATGTGGGTTGTAGACCTTCCCGTACGTGGCTTACAAAACTTCCCGTACGTGGGTTGTAGACCTTCCTGTACGTGGGTTGTAGAACGTCCTGGATGTAGGTTGTAGACCTTCCTGTACGTGGGTTGTAGACCTTCCCGTAAGTGGGTTGTAGACCTTCCTGTACGTGGGTTGTAGACCTTCCTGTACGTGGGTTGTAGACCTTTCTGTGTGAGTTGTAGACCTTCCTGTACGTGGGTTACAAAGCTTCCCGTACGTGGGTTGTATACCTTCCTGTACGTGGGTTGTAGAACGTCCTGCATGTAGGTTGTAGACCTTCCTGTACGTGGGTTGTAGACCTTCCTGTACGTGGGTTGTAGACCTTCCCGTACGTGGGTTGTAGACCTTCCTGTACGTGGGTTGTGGACCGTCCTGTACGTGGGTTGTAGACCTTCCTGTACGTGGGTTGTGGACCTTCTTGTACGTGGGTTGTGGACCTTCCTGTACGTGGGTTGTAGACCTTCCTGTACGTGGGTTGTGGACCTTCCTGTACGTGCGTTGTGAACCTTCCTGTACGTGGGTTGTGGACCTTCCTGTACGTGGGTTGTGGACCTTCTTGTACGTGGGTTGTGGACCTTCCTGTTCGTGGGTTGTGGACCTTCCTGTACATCGGTTGTGGACCTTCCTGTACGTGGGTTGTGGACCTTCCTGTACGTGGGTTGTGGACCTTCCTGTACGTGGGTTGTGGACCTTCCTGTACGAGGGTTTTAGACCTTCCTGTACCTGGGTTGTAGACTTTCCTGTACGTGGGTTACAAAGCTTCCCGTACGTGGGTTGTAGACCTTCCTGTACGTGGGTTACAAAGCTTCCGGTACGTGGGTTGTAGACCTTCCTGTACGTGGGTTGTAGAATGTCCTATACGTAGGCTGTAGACCTTTCTGTACGTGGGTTGTAGACCTTCCTGTAAGTGGGTTGTAGACCTTCCTGAAGGTGGGTTTTATACTTTCCTGTATGTGGGTTGTAGACCTTCCTGTACGTGGGTTGTAGACCTTTCTGTATGTGGGTTGTAGACCTTCCTGCACGTGGGTTGTAGACCTTCCCGTACGTGGCTTACAAAGCTTCCCGTACGTGGGTTGTAGACCTTCCTGTACGTGGGTTGTAGAACTTCCTGCATGTAGGTTGTAGACCTTCCTGTACGTGGGTTGTAGACCTTCCTGTACGTGGGTTGTAGACCTTCCCGTACGTGAGTTGTAGACCTTCCTGTATGTGGGTTGTAGACCTTCCTGTACGTTGGTTGTAGACCTTCCTGTACGTCGGTTGTCGAACGTCCTGCATGCAGGTTGTAGACCTTCCTGTACGTGGGTTGTGGACCTTCCTGTACGTGGGTTGTGGACCTTCCTGTACGTGGGTTGTAGACCTTCCTGTACGTGGGTTGTGGACCTTCCTGTACGTGGGTTGTGGACCTTCCTGTACGTGGGTTACAAAGCTTCCCGTACGTGGGTTGTAGACCTTCCTGTACGTGGGTTGTAGAATGTCCTATACGTAGGTTGAAGACCTTCCTGTACGTGGGTTGTAGACCTTCCCGTACGTGGGTTACCTTCCTGTACGTGGGTTGTGGACCTTCCTGTACGTGGGTTGAGGACCTTCCTGTACGTGGGTTGTGGACCGTCCTGTACGTGGGTTGTGGACCTTCCTGTACGTGGGTTGTGGACCTTCCTGTACGTGGGTTGTGGACCTTCCTGTACGTGGGTTGTGGACCTTCCTGTACGTGGGTTGTGGACCTTCCTGTACGTGGGTTGTGGACCTTCCTGTACGTGGGTTGTGGACCTTCCTGTACGTGGGTTGTGGACCTTCCTGTACGTGGGTTGTGGACCTTCCTGTACGTGGGTTGTGGACCTTCTTGTACGTGGGTTGTGGACCTTCCTGTACGTGGGATGTGGACCTTCCTGTACGTGGGTTGTGGACCTTCCTGTACGTGGGTTGTGGACCTCCCTGTACGTGGGTTGTGGACCTTCCTGTAGGTGGGTTGTGGACCTTCCTGTACGTGGGTTGTGGACCTTGCTGTACGTGGGTTGTGGACCTGCCTGTACGTGGGTTGTGGACCTTCCTGTAGGTGGGTTGTGGACCTTCCTGTACGTGGGTTGTGGACCTTGCTGTACGTGGGTTGTGGACCTCCCTGTACGTGGGTTGTGGACCTTCCTGTACGTGGGTTGTGGACCTTCCTGTACGTGGGTTGTGGACCTTGCTGTACGTGGGTTGTGGACCTCCCTGTACGTGGGTTGTGGACCTTCCTGTACGTGGCTTGTGGACCTTCCTGTACGTGGGTTGTGGACCTTCCTGTACGTGGCTTGTGGACCTTCCTGTACGTGGGTTGTGGACCTTCCTGTACGTGGGTTGTGGACCTTCCTGTAGGTGGGTTGTGGACCTTCCTGTACGTGGGTTGTGGACCTTGCTGTACGTGGGTTGTGGACCTCCCTGTACGTGGGTTGTGGACCTTCCTGTACGTGGGTTGTGGACCTTCCTGTACGTGGGTTGTGGACCTTCCTGTACGTGGGTTGTAGACCTTGCTGTACGTGGGTTGTGGACCTTCCTGTACGTGGGTTGTGGACCTTCCTGTACGTGGGTTGTGAACCTTCCCGTACGTGGGTTGTGGATCTTCCTGTACGTGGGTTGTGGACCTTCCTGTACGTGGGTTGTGGACCTTCCTGTACGTGGGTTGTGGACCTTCCTGTACGTGGGTTGTGGACCTTCCTGTACGTGGGTTGTGGACCTTCCTGTACGTGGGTTGTGGACCTTCCTGTACGTAGGTTGTGGACCGTCCTGTACGTGGGTTGTGGACCTTCCTGTACTTGGGTTGTGGACCTTCCTGTACGTGGGTTGTGGACCTTCCTATACGTGGGATGTGGACCTTCCTGTGCGTGGGTTGTGGACCTTCCTGTACGTGGGTTGTGGACCTTCGTGTACGTGGGTTGTGGACCTTCTTGTACGTGGGTTGTGGATCTTCCTGTACGTGGGTTGTGGATCTTCCTGTTCGTGGGTTGTGGACCTTCCTGTACGTGGGTTGTGGACCTTCCTGTACGTGGGTTGTGGATCTTCCTGTACGTGGGTTGTGGACCTTCCTGTACGTGGGTTGTGGACCTTCCTGTACGTGGGTTGTAGACCTTCCTGTACGTGGGTTGTGGACCTTCCTGTACGTGGGTTGTAGACCTTCCTGTACGTGGGTTGTAGACTTTCCTGTACGTGGGTTACAAAGCTTCCCGTACGTGGGTTGTAGACCTTCCTGTACGTGGGTTACAAAGCTTCCCGTACGTGGGTTGTAGACCTTCCTGTACGTGGGTTACAAAGCTTCCCGTACGTGGGTTGTAGACCTTCCTGTACGTGGGTTGTAGACCTTCCTGTATGTGGGTTGTAGACCTTCCCGTACGTGGCTTACAAAGCTTCCCGTACGTGGGTTGTAGACCTTCCTGTACGTGGGTTGTAGAACGTCCTGGATGTAGGTTGTAGACCTTCCTGTACGTGGGTTGTAGACCTTCCCGTAAGTGGGTTGTAGACCTTCCTGTACGTGGGTTGTACACCTTCCTGTACGTGGGTTGTAGACCTTTCTGTGTGAGTTGTAGACCTTCCTGTACGTGGGTTACAAAGCTTCCCGTACGTGGGTTGTATACCTTCCTGTACGTGGGTTGTAGAACGTCCTGAATGTAGGTTGTAGACCTTCCTGTACGTGGGTTGTAGACCTTCCTGTACGTGGGTTGTAGACCTTCCCGTACGTGGGTTGTAGACCTTCCTGTACGTGGGTTGTGGACCGTCCTGTACGTGGGTTGTAGACCTTCCTGTACGTGGGTTGTGGACCTTCTTGTACGTGGGTTGTGGACCTTCCTGTACGTGGGTTGTAGACCTTCCTGTACGTGGGTTGTGGACCTTCCTGTACGTGCGTTGTGAACCTTCCTGTACGTGGGTTGTGGACCTTCCTGTACGTGGGTTGTGGACCTTCTTGTACGTGGGTTGTGGACCTTCCTGTTCGTGGGATGTGGACCTTCCTGTACGTGGGTTGTGGACCTTCCTGTACGTGGGTTGTGGACCTTCCTGTACGTGGGTTGTGGACCTTCCTGTACGTGGGTTGTGGACCTTCCTGTACGAGAGTTTTAGACCTTCCTGTACCTGGGTTGTAGACTTTCCTGTACGTGGGTTACAAAGCTTCCCGTACGTGGGTTGTAGACCTTCCTGTACGTGGGTTACAAAGCTTCCCGTACGTGGGTTGTAGACCTTCCTGTACGTGGGTTGTAGAATGTCCTATACGTAGGCTGTAGACCTTTCTGTACGTGGGTTGTAGACCTTCCTGTAAGTTGGTTGTAGACCTTCCTGCACGTGGGTTGTAGACCTTCCCGTACGTGGCTTACAAAGCTTCCCGTACGTGGGTTGTAGACCTTCCTGTACGTGGGTTGTAGAACGTCCTGCATGTAGGTTGTAGACCTTCCTGTACGTGGGTTGTAGACCTTCCTGTACGTGGGTTGTAGACCTTCCCGTACGTGAGTTGTAGACCTTCCTGTATATGGGTTGTAGACCTTCCTGTACGTTGGTTGTAGACCTTCCTGTACGTCGGTTGTCGAACGTCCTGCATGCAGGTTGTAGACCTTCCTGTACGTGGGTTGTGGACCTTCCTGTACGTGGGTTGTGGACCTTCCTGTACGTGGGTTGTAGACCTTCCTGTACGTGGGTTGTGGACCTTCCTGTACGTGGGTTGTGGACCTTCCTGTACGTGGGTTACAAAGCTTCCCGTATGTGGGTTGTAGACCTTCCTGTACGTAGGTTGTAGAATGTCCTATACGTAGGCTGTAGACCTTCCTGTACGTGGGTTGTAGACCTTCCCGTACGTGGGTTGTAGACCTTCCTGTATGTGGGTTGTAGACCTTCCTGCACGTGGGTTGTAGACCTTCCCGTACGTGGCTTACAAAGCTTCCCGTACGTGGGTTGTAGACCTTCCTGTACGTGGGTTGTAGAACGTCCTGCATGTAGGTTGTAGACCTTCCTGTACGTGGGTTGTAGACGTTCCTGTACGTGGGTTGTAGACCTTTCTGTACGTGGGTTGTGGACCTTACTGTACGTGGGTTGTGGACCTTCCTGTACTTGGGTTGTGGACCTTCCTGCACGTGGGTTGTGGACCTTCCTGTACGTGGGTTGTAGACCTTCCTGTACGTGGGTTGTGGACCTTACTGTACGTGGGTTGTGGACTTTCCTGTACGTGGGTTGTGGACCTTCCTGTACGTGGGTTGTGTACCTTCCTGTACGTGGGTTGTGGACTTCCTGTACGTGGGTTGTGGACCTTCCTGTACGTGGGTTGTAGACTTTCCTGTACGTGGGTTACAAAGCTTCCCATACGTGGGTTGTAGACCTTCCTGTACGTGGGTTACAAAGCTTCCTGTACGTGGGTTGTAGACCTTCCTGTACGTGGGTTACAAAGCTTCCCGTACGTGGGTTGTAGACCTTCCTGTACGTGGGTTGAAGAATGTCCTATACGTAGGCTGTAGACCTTCCTGTACGTGGGTTGTAGACCTTCCTGTACGTGGGTTGTAGACCTTCCTGTACGTGCGTTGTATACCTTCCTGTACGTGTGTTGTAGACCTTCCTGTACGTGGGTTGTAGACCTTCCTGTACGAGGGTTGTAGACCTTCCTTTACTTGGGTTGTAGACCTCTCTGTACGTGGGTTGTAGACCTTGATTACGTGGGTTGTAGACCTTCCTGTACGAGGGTTGTAGACCTTCCTGTACGTGGGTTGTAGACCTTCCTGTACGTGGTTTGTAGACCTTCTTGTACGTGGGTTGTAGACCTTCGTGTACGTGGGTTGTAGACCTTCCTCTACGTGGGTTGTATACCTTCGTGTACGTGGGTTGTAGATCTTCCTGTACGTGTGTTGTAGGCCTTCCTTTCATACTTGTGTTGTAAAGGTTATCTGTAGATTTCTTATGTTTGTTGCGAAGGTTGACTGTAGGCCTACTTATTTTTTTGTAAATTAGCGCAGGCTCCCCTATTGTGACTGCATTGGAATCGTTAATTGTCGGAATACTTATTATATTTTTGTTGGGTACGTTAGCTGTAGGCTTATCATGCATGCGTTGCTGATGCTAACTGTAGGCCAGTAAATTATCAATCGCCATGCAAGTGAACGTAGGCTGTAGGATTGACAATGTTGTATTTGTGAAGGGAACGATAACCCAGGGCCTACCTGTCATCATGCTTGTGTTGTGAAGGTTGGTTACAGGCCTATCATGCTTGCGTTGTGAAGGTTGGTTTCAGGCCTACCTGTCATCATCCTTGTGTTGTGAAGGTTTATTGGAGGCCTACCTGTCATCATGCTTGTGTTGTGAAGGTTGGTTGCAGGCCTATCATGCTTGTGTTGTGAAGGTTGGTTGCAGGCCTACCTATCATCATGCTTGTGTTGTGAAAGTTGGTTGCAGGCCTATCATGCTTGTGTTGTGAAGGTTGATTGCAGGCCTACCTGTCATCAAGCTTGTGTTGTGAAGGTTGGCTACAGGCCTATCATGCTTGTGTTGTGAAGGTTGGTTGCAGGCCTACCTGTCATCATGCTTGTGTTGTGAAGGTTGGTTGCAGGCCTACCTGTCATCAAGCTTGTGTTGTGAAGGTTGATTGCAGGCCTATCATCATGCTTGTGTTGTGAAGGTTGATTGCAGGCCTATCATCATGCTTGTGTTGTGAAGGTTGGTTGCAGGCCTATCATCATGCTTGTGTTGTGAAGGTTGGTTGCAGGCCTATCATCATGCTTGTGTTGTGAAGGTTGGTTGCAGGCCTATCATCATGCTTGTGTTGTGAAGGTTGGTTGCAGGCCTCACAAGAACCGTAAAATGGTACTCTGCTTTCTTAAAAGATTTGCGACAGTGTACGGAGACTGAATAAGAGCAACATGCTCCTACATCAACGAAAATGTGATGGAGGTCTGGACTAGACACCCACACACAAATCATCCATTATAAGATAATTATATTATAGGCTTTATGTAATCTCTTACTTGACCGAGCCAAAAGCGGCGCCAGCCACGAAGCCGTGACATCAGCAGCAGCATTGTCACTTCCCAATCATATATTATCTAACTCTTAGGAGATATAAGACGTTATATTTTATACGATATTTTATATTTAGCCACATATTTGATTAATATGGTCATTATTACCTGAAAATTCTTACAACAAGATTCACACCCACACTACAACTGCACACAGTAGAAGTTCCCATGGAAGATTACCAACATTCTTTCAAAGCTAGAATATATTTAAATATTACTAAAACAACAATAGGGTGTGGACTGAATGGTTAATAAAACATTCAATTGGTGAATAACTGTATACAGATGTGAGAGTTGGTGTATCTTACCTTTGATATACCTTCGATGTTGTGAGGGGTTTTTCTACTCCCAGAGCCCGACCTTGGACCAGGCTCCTCTGGTGCCTGCCTAGTGAGGATAAACTTTATAACTCTCAGACTATGGAACAGAACTCTTCTCCAGGCTGAGAAACTCACAACCTCAAATCTACGACTTCAAGGGTGATGGACTGGTTACATCGTCTTCACATCTCTTCTGTTCCTGCCTACTTTCGTACTCGACTGAAGAAGCCTACTGTGTAGGCGAAACTTTTCGGAATAAAGTTGCCTAACAGTTGCCCATATGTCTTACCTACCAACTCTCACACAGTTCCATAAGTAACAGACAACGTATTACCTGGAGTTTACCTGGAGAGAGTTCCGGGGGTCAACGCCCCCGCGGCCCGGTCTGTGACCAGGCCTCCTGGTGGATCAGAGCCTGATCAACCAGGCTGTTGCTGCTGGCTGCACGCAAACTAACGTACGAGCCACAGTCCGGCTGATCAGGAACTGACTTTAGGTGCTTGTCCAGTGCCAGCTTGAAGACTGCCCCTTATGTGTGCTGGGAGGCAGTTGAACAGTCTCGGGCCCCTGACACTTATTGTATGGTCTCTTAACGTGCTAGTGACACCCCTGCTTTTCATTGGGGGGATGTTGCATCGTCTGCCAAGTCTTTTGCTTTCGTAGTGAGTGATTTTCGTGTGCAAGTTCGGTACTAGTCCCTCTAGGATTTTCCAGGTGTATATAATCATGTATCTCTCCCGCCTGCGTTCCAGGGAATACAGGTTCAGGAACTTCAAGCGCTCCCAGTAATTGAGGTGTTTTATCTCCGTTATGCGCGCCGTGAAGGTTCTCTGTACATTTTCTAGGTCAGCAATTTCACCTGCCTTGAAAGGTGCTGTTAGTGTGCAGCAATATTCCAGCCTAGATAGAACAAGTGACCTGAAGAGTGTCATCATGCGCTTGGCCTCCCTACTGAAAATATAATGAATTATAATGACAAATATCTCTTGTTAGGTATCCTTTGAGAGGTATCTTTGGGAGTTTCCTGATTTTTTTATATTTTTGGGAGTTTCCTGATTTTTTTATATTTTTGGGAGTTTCCTGATTTTTTTATATTTTTGGGAGTTTCCTGATTTTTTTTATATTTTTGGGAGTTTCCTGATTTTTTTATATTTTTGGGAGTTTCCTGATTTTTTTATATTTTTGGGAGTTTCCTGATTTTTTTTATATTTTTGGGAGTTTCCTGATTTTTTTTTATATTTTTGGGAGTTTCCTGATTTTTTTATATTTTTGGGAGTTTCCTGATTTTTTTTTTATATTTTTGGGAGTTTCCTGATTTTTTTATATTTTTCTTTCTACTTTTCCATTTTATTTTGCTCATAACTCGAGAACGCCTCATCCGATCGACTTCAAATTTTTAACAGTGTGGGCAGTAAGGATTAGCAAATTCTAGGAACAATTAACATGTTCACGTACCCCATGACATAAGTTATTAAACACATTCCCAACATCCTGGAATGTTTCAGATAACTTCAAAAACTCTCAGTGGCGGAGCTCCAAACGTTCACAAATGCCATCTTATTAGAGCCAGCTGGCCGAGTGGTTAACGCACTGGCCAGTGAGTTTTAGGACTTACTTGCCATGGGTTCAACCCCCACCCGTTTCCAGATTTGATTTTTTACTTAGTGACTGACACTAGACACAGTAGTGGTATGGTAAAAGATGCCGCTGGTATTACTTTCAACACTAAACACAGCAACCTGCCCTTCACATGTGTCTTTACACCGTACCATCCTCAGCACTGTGCATCACGGGCTAGTTTTTACCGTGACCCTAATACAGGGCTGACATAAATGATCAGACTATCTCTAGCGCATTCGGCTCACACGCTGAGGTCCGGGGGTTGATCCCCGGTACGGGTAGAAACATTAGGACGTGTTTCCTTAAGACACCTGCTATCCATGTTCATCTAGCAGTAAAATGGGTACCTGAGTGTTAGTCGACTGGTGTGGGTCGCATCCTGGGGACAAAATTGACCTAATTTGCCCGAAATTCTCAGCATAACAAGTGGCTTTCTATATAGCAGTATGTCACTGTTGTCAGCTAGGCCTGTATACCTTGTACATGTACTTGTAGAAATAAAGATTATTATGAAAAGACCGTAATCGGTTAATATAATATAGTATAATATAGTTAATATAAGCACAGAAGATCACTGCAGCAGATCTAGCAAATGCTGAGTGAAATTTTGAGATGGAACGCCTCCCACTGCCCTAGCTTTTTAATTTGCACAATAAGCCCAGTGAAATTTGCAGATAATATCCTAGCTTGGTAAGGTATTTGCTTGGATCCATTAGGTAGGTTTGTCCTAAGACTTTTTAAAACAAGGAAATGTTTTTTTCTATTTAAGAAATAATTAGATGCATTTTGGTTGCTGCGCGACTGAGACAGAAATCCGCGCATCCACAACCCCCAGTCCCTTGTGCCTCAATGTACGCGAATGCATAAGTGCAGAATGCAGCAAATCTTGCAAATGCAGTTAAATACTAGCGTTGAAGATTTGGTGGGAATTAGAAGCATCCACAAGTCATTATTTGGAAACTGATGCCAAAATTTCTTCGATAAAAATTCTAAATTTAGCTCAAACCCTTCGAAAAGACCAGAAGCCAATATCCTAAAATACATAAGCACATTAAGTTTAAAGCCGCTTTGAAGTTGCAATATCAAATTATCGGAATAGATGGGATGACGTTTAATCAGATGCGACACTCACAATATATTTCAATGTTTCTCATTGAGAAAAAAAAAAGGGGGGGGGGGTGACTTAAATAAGCCAAAATCAAGTTTAAAATAAGCTTAGTACACATGTATACATATTTTAGCAGTGGTTTAAACGGCACATATGTTACAGACACATAAAAGAACCTTACACTGATTTAACCTAGTGCAGTGGAACCTTAAATATCGAACTTTCTTTGGTCCAGAAGGCTGTTCGAGTGCCTTTACCGAATTAATTTATTCCCATGAGGAATAATGTAAATTAGGTTAGTCCATTTCAGACCATCAAAAATACACTTATAAAAGCACTTACAAAAATACACTTACATAATTGGTTGTGTTGGGAGCAGTTCGATTTTTGAGGTTCCACTGTATAACTAAAAAAATCTAACTGATTTATTTGAGGCGCATAACAACTTACACAACATAACATCAACACATTGTTTCCCCGTGAGGAAAGCACATCAACACCAAAAGCTTAAGGTCAACACAAGCGCTTTCAAATTATGTAACAAAACTTTGTGCAAGAATGGTATATAATACCGACAAGATGAAATTAAGACACATGTGCAACATCTGGGTATCTTTATTGTAGACGTTTCGCCATCCAGTGGCTTTATCAATACAAATTCTAGGACATAGCTTGAAGACAGTAGGACTATGTACAGAAGATGAGGTAATCAGTCCCTCAGCCTTGGAGTAGGTGCGAACAGCACCTGGATGGCGAAACGTCTACAATAAAGATACCCAGATGTTGCACAAGTGTCTTAATTTCAACAAAACTTTTATGTAAACAGCCTAAACTCGTGAAACTATCCATTTCTTTCTTACTATGCACCAGCAACTGAAGATTGATACCGTTCACAATCGTTGTTTTAATCACATGACAGTGCTAAACCCAGTGGGGGTCATATACCACCTGAGAAATGGGAGTAATTCAAATTTGACCTAAGCAAGGAGAAGTCCAGTTATTGGATCAAGAGCCCCTCACCACCACTAAGGGGAAACTGTTGAAATGAATGTAAAATAACTTGAAAGTTCTTTTTCTGGACAACACATCAGCACTAAAAATTTGAAGTCGATCTGAAAAGGCATTCTCCAGTAATTAGAGAGAATTGAAGAAAATATGCACGTATACAGCCTACAACCCAAAAATATTTCATTCAGTCTACAGCCAAGAAATATTTCATTGATTACACGAGTCTGCCTTTAACAATACCGTTTGCAGATTAAATGTGCCAAACTGTCATTTACATAGTCAATTAAATACACCAACTTTCTTCTGAGCAGGACAAAAATACTTTCTATTGAAATACACTTAGCATTTAGGGTTTAAAGCCTATCAGAAGAGGCATTCTCTAGGTATTACATGGGAAAACAATTTCCTTAATAAAACTGGCACTCCAGGAAGATTTGAATAGACTGATACAGTGGTCGGAGAAGTGGCAGATGCAGATTAATATAGACAAATGCAAAGTTTTAAATTTTGGACAGGAAAATAACCATGCCACATATAAGCTAAATAATATCAATCTTAATATTACGTACTGCGAAAATTATTTAGAAGTTCTGGTTAGCAGTAATCTAAAACCAAGACAACAGTGCATAAGTGTTCGCAATTAAGCTAGCAGAATTCTTGGCTTCATATCAAGAAGTATAAATAATAGGAGTCCTCAGGTTGTTCTTCAACTCTATATATCCTTGGTTAGACCTCATTTAGATTATGCTGCTCAGTTTTGGTCACCGTATTACAGAATGCATATAAATGCTCTGGAAAACATACAGAGGAGGATGACAAAGTTGATCCCATGTATCAGAAATCTTCCCTATGAGGATAGACTGAGGGCCCTGAATCTGCACTCTCTAGAAAGGCGTAGAATCAGGGGGGATGTGAATGAGGTGTATAAATGGAAGACAAGAATAAATAAAGGGAATGTAAATAACGTGCTGAAAATATCTAACTTTAGACAGAATTCGCAGCAATGGTTTTAAGTTGGAAAAATTCAGATTCAGGAAGGATATAGGAAAGCACTGGTTTGGTAAAAGAGTTGTGGATGAGTGGAACAAACTCCCGAGTACAGTTATAGAGGCTAAAACGTTGTGTAGTTTTAAAAATAGGTTAGATAAATACATGAGTGGGTGTGGGTGGGTGTGAGTTGGACCTGATTAACTTGTGCTACTAGGTCAGTTGCCGTGTTCCTTCCTTAAGTGAATGTGACGTGACCTGACTAGGTTGGGGCATTGGCTTAATTAATCCGGTAGGAGACTTGGACCTGCCTCGCATGGGCCAGTAGGCCTGCGACAGTGTTCTTTCTTTCTTATTTTCTTATGGGAATTTACACAGCTCAGAGTGATAACCCCTCAAGGAAGGTTCCTTGATGTTGGTGAGGGGCTCTTGATTTAGGGAATTGGATCTGTGCTCCAGTTCCCCGAATTAAGCCTGAATGCCTTCCACATATCCCCCCCCCAGGCGCTGTATAATCCTCCGGGTTTAGCGCTTCCCCCTTGATTATAATAATAATAATCAGAGTGATAAGTTATGTTTTAATGAAAGTTATCAATGGTGCAGATTTAAATGCGATCAGAAATGCATTCACAATAAAGTTTTTAAATTTCAGTAAAATTTTAAATTTGCACATTTTCAGACCAAATTTATGGAGTACAATTCCTCTTATAGAATACATCAATTAAATTTTGAAGCAAATTAAAAGAATTTTTAACTTACTGAGTAAATAACATCACCATTCACTGAATAAAATTGGGAAATTTGGATTTATGTCAGCCAGTAACAGCGTGAGGCTTGTGTTCAGGAAACCACACCAGCAGTGAAAATTTGAAGCCTATCAGATGAGTCATTCTCCAGTTACAGCACAGATTCCAACGAGTAAGTTTTATTTTATTTACTACATCAACAAATTTCCCTTCACACAAACAAAATTTAGTAGGTAATATTCTCACTGTAAGACGTAAGATGCATCAGCCATTATGTATTGAAGCCATACGAAAGAGGTAAACTGAAATTTATTTAACGTGATTTAACGAGAATAAAGTCACCGTTTTGCAGGTAAAATAGTTAAATATACACTTTCTCATTTAACCTTCACTCTCTAGGACGCACCAGTGGTTTGGGCCTCTGAGGGTTTTGGAAGTTATTCGAACGGCTCTACGATGTGGTGAATGGTTTTGAAAACCGACAAGTTGAAGAATTGAGACACTTGTTGCACAAGTGTCTCAATTCTTCGGCTCTACGATGCTGGGAATGGGGTCAACAACTTTGTTCATAGGGCACCTGAACAAGAATCTGGTCATCATTACAATACAAAAAACGTTGAAAATTTGAAGCTGTTTGGATGAGGGGTTTTCGAGTGATGAAGGAAATACAATAAAAAAGACGGAAGAAAAAATTGAAAGAAAAAATTCAGGGACCCTCTTCAAGGTTACAGTTTGGAGATGCCTAATTAGTTAGCTTGATGTAGTAAATTCTAATAGGACTCAGAATTAACAAGATAAATTAGCATCCATTTACGTTTTCTTTATTGTCTGCGGTATTCAAGATTCATTCATTCATTCATTAGAGGTTTGCCGGTACTTCCGGCCCGGGTCTTCTCCATATGGTGACCCGGCTGTGGCCCCCGGTTGGGGGTGTCGTTCATCTTCTTTCTTCTGTCTTCTTTCTTGGGCCCTCCGGCTGGAGGGTAATGCGGTATTCAAGGCGAATGAAGGTTCGTGGTTTAATGTTTATAATGTCTGGGAATTCTCTCATCTAAGGTTTGTCAGGAAACAAGACAAGTATTTCCTGACGCGGGTCTTGGTCAAATAATGATCCGCAGTTGGAGCTTTTGGTCATCTGTCCGAGGTCTTCCGCTGGCTTACCGGACCAGCCAGCCCTTAAAAATCAGAGTTAAAATTGTGACCAATAGATTAAATCTCTTACAGAAGCTTATGCGCACAGAGGGGAGAGAGAAAATGGGAAGTGCAACACCTGCATGGGGAGGAAAATGGCGTGTGCTTTTATGTTACCTAGTGGAAAACTAATTATGCTCCCTCAAGGCAGGTTCCTTGAAGCTGGTGAGGGGCTCTTGCTCTAAGAGATTGTGTAAGAATGGTATATAATACCGACAAGATGAAATTAAGACACATGTGCAACATCTGGGTATCTTTATTTGTAGACGTTTCGCCATCCAGTGGCTTTATCAATACAAATTCTAGGACATAACTTGAAGACAGGAGAACTATGTACAGAAGATGAGGTAATCAGTCACTCAACCTAGGAGTAGGTGCGAAGAGCACCATAGTCGTGGAGACTCTGAAGCAGAAGCAAGGAGCCTGGCGCTTATATAGTAACGTCAGGTGTAGCAGACGAGGGCATAGCCACTGGTAGGCGGGATTTCCCAGTGGAAGTAGGTCCTACCCAAAGAGATGGATTAGTTGTAGTAGTAGTTGTCGTAGTCGTGAAGGTTATGTACATGTCCTCAGAATCAAGATTCCATGATGTTGCAGTGTCTGACAAGTTGTGCAAGAATGGTATATAATACCGACAAGATGAAATTAAGACACATGTGCAACATCTGGGTATCTTTATTGTAGACGTTTCGCCATCCAGTGGCTTTATCAATACAAATTCTAGGTTGTGCAAGAAAGGTATAAAATACCGAGAATGCTGTGAACACTAACTCCAAGGCTGAGGGACTGATTACCTCATCTTTTGTATATAGTTCTACTGTCTTCCTATTATGTCCTAGAATCTGTATTGATAAAGCCACTGGATGGCGAAACGTCTACAATAAAGATATCCAGATGTTGCACATGTGTCTTAACTTTCACAAATTCTAGGACATAACTTGAAGACAGTAGAACTATGTACAGAAGATGAGGTAATCAGTCCCTCAACCTAGGAGTAGGTGCGAAGAGCACCGTAGTCGTGGAGACTCTGAAGCAGAAGAAAGGAGCCTGGCGCTTATATAGTCGGTATTATATACCATTCTTGCACAACTTGTCAGACACTGCAACATCATGGAATCTTGATTCTGAGGACATGTACATAACCTTCACGGCTACGACAACTACTACTACAACTAACCCATCTCTTTGGGAAGGACCTACTTCCACTGGGGAATCCCGCCTACCAGTGACTATGCCCTCGTCTGCTACACCTGACGTTACTATATAAGCGCCAGGCTCCTTTCTTCTGCTTCAGAGTCTCCACGACTATGGTGCTCTTCGCACCTACTCCTAGGTTGAGGGACTGATTTCCTCATCTTCTGTATATAGTCCTACTGTCTTCAAGTTATGTCCTAGAATTTGTATTGATAAAGCCACTGGATGGCGAAACGTCTACAAATAAAGATACCCAGATGTTGCACATGTGTCTTAACTCTAGGAGATTGAATCTGTACTCCAGTTTCTTGAATTAAGCCTGAATACCTTAAATATACCCCCCCCCACATGCGCTGTATAATCCCTACGGGTTTACCTCTCCCCATGATAATAATGATAAGAATAGTAGCCAATTACGTTCTTCTAAGCCGAACTATTAGTTATCTTTTAAGATACAACTCCCTAGAGTCTGTTAATAATCATCATTATGAATATCTCAAGACGATACAGTCTTGATGAGCGGAGAAGACGCTTGATGCGCCGAGCTCCTGTTACCCAACCTAATTAGTGTTTCCTTTGGCGTCCCTGAGGTGAAGTGATATCAAGGTTAGGTTGCTGCTTAGGTTTTTTGCAGCTTTGGCACTCACCCCTCGTTTTACTTGGCTTTTTTTTTTTTCCTAAAACCCCATAAGTAATATACTGTTTAGTGTTGATAAATTCTGTGACACTATATAATGATAAGAACATAAGGAACACTGCAGCAGGCCTACCGACCCATGCGAAGCAGGTCCATGTCACTCCCCGGCTTAAACCAGTGACCCACCTAGTCAGATCACTACCACTTAAGGAAGAAGCAAGGCATCAGACCTAGTAGCACAAGCTAGTCAGGTCCAACACACACACACACGAACACCCACTCATGTATTTATCTAACCTTTTCCGCGCTAATAAGAACATAAGAAAGAAGGAACACTGCAACAGGCCTACTGACCCATGCGGAGCAGGTCCATGTCCCCCCCCCGGATTAGACCAATGACCCCCCCCCCGGATTAGCCATCCAGTCTGGTCACCTCCACTCAAGACCCAGACCCAGCAGCAGAAGCTAGTCAGGTCCAACTCACACCCACCCACACCCACTCATGTATTTATCTAACCTATTTTTAAAACTACACAACGTTTTAGCCTCAATAACTGTACTCGGGAGTTTGTTCCACTCATCCACAACTCTATTACCAAACCAGTGCTTTCCTATATCCTTCCTGAATCTGAATTTTTCTAACTTGAAACCATTGCTGCGAGTCCTGTCTTGGTTGGAAATTTTCAGCTCTCTACTTATTGGGTAATCTATTATGATGAGCGACCTGACTTCGTGTCCTTGTAGCAAAGGTAAGTCGCAATGGCAGGTAACCACACTGATAGAGTATTAAAAAGTGCCAGCAATGACAACCTCATTGATCAGAACTAACAACCTGATTGATCCGACTAGATATCCCCCCAAACAATCCTGTACGCTGACAGCGATAACAGAGCCAATGTTCAGTGAATACTTAGATGAAAGCAAAAGAATGTAATAAAGTTGGTAGAATTACCGACAATATGTAAAGTAAAAGGACACAAGTGCAACTAATGTGAAATTTATTGTGGCAACGTTTCGCTCTCCAGGAGCTTTATCAAGCCATTACAAACAATACATGGACACAGAGGGTATATAAAGGCTCACCTCACTCTGAGCCTTTATATACCCTCTGTGTCCATGTATTGTTTGTAATGGCTTGATAAAGCTCCTGGAGAGCGAAACGTTGCCACAATAAATGTCACATTAGTTGCACTTGTGTCCTTTTACTTTACAAAGCAAAAGAAAGTGAGCCACAATTCATTTGATCCAAGAGGATGATCTTATGTCTCTATTTTACACAAAGTTGATTAAATAATTAACTAGCTAAGAAAATATTTTATATGGGCTGTCAGGAATATTAAACTATAAGCTCTAGTACTGAGGTCAGTGTCCTTATATAACAAGAATATAAGGGACCTTACCTACCTCTTATATCCGCAGGCAGATTAAGGAACGTATACAGTCAATGCGTGTCGCATGTGTGGTTACCACAAGCTTATCCAATATTAATCTAGCAGATGCCATAAAGATATACACTCACGCTCAATATTAACCCACTTGTAGACAGTAACTCAGGAGAGTGATTAATCTGTATATTTTGACCCTCTTCTGGGATCCTCTTCAACAGAAGAGGATCCCAGAAAGGGGTCGAAATAAACAGATCAATCCATCTCCCGAGTTTGTCTCCATGTAGGTTAATATTGAGCACTGACAAGCGTTTATTACACTTTATTCATATACACTAAAAACTCAAACGTTTCTGTGCCTCACCAGCATAATAGTGTACTTACTCATAGTAGACAGGAGAGCGGGTGCCAACAACAACAATTTGTTGAAACTGGTATATAATACGGAAAAGCTGAAGATTAAAGACACATCTGCAACAGGTGGATATCTTTATTGTTGACTGAAAGGTTTCGCTATTGTTGACTGAAAGGTTTCGCTGTTGTTGACTGAAAGGTTTCGCTATTGTTGACTGAAAGGTTTCGCTGTTGTTGACTGAAAGGTTTCGCTGTTGTTGACTGAAAGGTTTCGCTGTTGTTGACTGAAAGGTTTCGCTATTGTTGACTGAAAGGTTTCGCTATTGTTGATTGAAAGGTTTCGCTATTGTTGATTGAAAGGTTTCGCTGTTGTTGACTGAAAGGTTTCGCTATTGTTGACTGAAAGGTTTCGCTATTGTTGATTGAAAGGTTTCGCTATTGTTGATTGAAAGGTTTCGCTGTTGTTGACTGAAAGGTTTCGCTATTGTTGACTGAAAGGTTTCTCTATTGTTGACTGAAAGGTTTCGCTATTGTTGATTGAAAGGTTTCGCTGTTGTTGACTGAAAGGTTTCGCTATTGTTGACTGAAAGGTTTCGTTATTGTTGACTGAAAGGTTTCGCTATTGTTGACTGAAAGGTTTCGCTATTGTTGACTGAAAGGTTTCGCTATTGTTGACTGAAAGGTTTCGCTACTGTTGACTGAAAGGTTTCGCTATTGTTGACTGAAAGGTTTCGTTATTGTTGACCGAAATGTTTCGCTGTTGTTGACTGAAAGGTTTCGTTATTGTTGACTGAAAGGTTTCGCTGTTGTTGACCGAAAGGTTTCGTTATTGTTGACTGAAAGGTTTCGCTGTTGTTGACTGAAAGGTTTCGCTGTTGTTGACTGAAAGGTTTCGCTATTGTTGACTGAAAGGTTTCGCTATTGTTGATTGAAAGGTTTCGCTATTGTTGATTGAAAGGTTTCGCTGTTGTTGACTGAAAGGTTTCGCTGTTGTTGACTGAAAGGTTTCGCTGTTGTTGACTGAAAGGTTTCGCTGTTGTTGACTGAAAGGTTTCGTTATTGTTGACTGAAAGGTTTCGCTATTGTTGATTGAAAGGTTTCGCTGTTGTTGACTGAAAGGTTTCGCTATTGTTGACTGAAAGGTTTCTCTATTGTTGACTGAAAGGTTTCGCTATTGTTGATTGAAAGGTTTCGCTGTTGTTGACTGAAAGGTTTCGCTATTGTTGACTGAAAGGTTTCGTTATTGTTGACTGAAAGGTTTCGCTATTGTTGACTGAAAGGTTTCGCTATTGTTGATTGAAAGGTTTCGTTATTGTTGACTGAAAGGTTTCGCTATTGTTGACTGAAAGGTTTCGCTATTGTTGATTGAAAGGTTTCGCTATTGTTGACTGAAAGGTTTCGCTATTGTTGACTGAAAGGTTTCGCTATTGTTGACTGAAAGGTTTCGCTATTGTTGACTGAAAGGTTTCGCTACTGTTGACTGAAAGGTTTCGCTATTGTTGACTGAAAGGTTTCGTTATTGTTGACCGAAATGTTTCGCTGTTGTTGACTGAAAGGTTTCGTTATTGTTGACTGAAAGGTTTCGCTGTTGTTGACTGAAAGGTTTCGTTATTGTTGACTGAAAGGTTTCGCTGTTGTTGACTGAAAGGTTTCGCTGTTGTTGACTGAAAGGTTTCGCTATTGTTGACTGAAAGGTTTCGCTGTTGTTGACTGAAAGGTTTCGCTATTGTTGACTGAAAGGTTTCGCTGTTGTTGACTGAAAGGTTTCTCTGTTGTTGACTGAAAGGTTTCGTTATTGTTGACTGAAAGGTTTCGCTGTTGTTGACTGAAAGGTTTCGTTATTGTTGACTGAAAGGTTTCGCTGTTGTTGACTGAAAGGTTTCGCTGTTGTTGACTGAAAGGTTTCGTTATTGTTGACTGAAAGGTTTCGCTGTTGTTGACTGAAAGGTTTCGTTATTGTTGACTGAAAGGTTTCGCTGTTGTTGACTGAAAGGTTTCGTTATTGTTGACTGAAAGGTTTCGCTGTTGTTGACTGAAAGGTTTCGCTGTTGTTGACTGAAAGGTTTCGCTATTGTTGGCTGAAAGGTTTCGCTATTGTTGACTGAAAGGTTTCGCTGTTGTTGACTGAAAGGTTTCGTTATTGTTGACTGAAAGGTTTCGCTGTTGTTGACTGAAAGGTTTCGCTGTTGTTGACTGAAAGGTTTCGCTATTGTTGACTGAAAGATTTCGCTATTGTTGACTGAAAGGTTTCGCTATTGTTGACTGAAAGGTTTCGCTGTTGTTGACTGAAAGGTTTCGCTATTGTTGACTGAAAGGTTTAGCTATTGTTGACTGAAAGGTTTCGCTATTGTTGACTGAAAGGTTTCGCTATTGTTGACTGAAAGGTTTCGCTATTGTTGACTGAAAGGTTTCGCTATTGTTGACTGAAAGGTTTCGCTATTGTTGACTGAAAGGTTTCGCTGTTGTTGACTGAAAGGTTTCGTTATTGTTGACTGAAAGGTTTCGCTATTGTTGACTGAAAGGTTTCGCTATTGTTGACTGAAAGGTTTCGCTATTGTTGACTGAAAGGTTTCGCTATTGTTGACTGAAAGGTTTCGTTATTGTTGACTGAAAGGTTTCGCTATTGTTGACTGAAAGGTTTCGCTATTGTTGACTGAAAGGTTTCGCTATTGTTGACTGAAAGGTTTCGCTATTGTTGACTGAAAGGTTTCGCCTACATAGTAAACTTCTTCAGTCAAATATACAAGCAGCAGGTGTTGTAGCAAAGTAGAGATGGAGGTATCAGTCCATGATGCTTAAGAAAAATATTTCTCCAAGGTTGATCCCCTCAACGGAGGTTCCTTGACGCTGGTGAGGGGCTCTTGATCTAGGGAATTGGATTTGTGCTCCGGTTCCCTGAATTGAGCCTGAATACCTTCTATCCCTCCCCCCCCCCACATTCGCTGTATAATCATACGGGTTTAGCGCTCCCCCATGATTATAATAATAATAATAATCCAAGGTTGATGTATTGATTACATCATCTTCATTGCGAAACGTTTTAGTCAACCATAAAGATACCCAACTCTTGCACATGTGTCTTACTCTCCGATAACAATAGTTATTCACAGGGATTACCATCGACGGAACCTATCCACTCACTGATACGAGGTATCCAACACCAATGGTCCAAGTCGGACCGAAACGTCGTCGTAAGCTTCTCTCTTTTATGTGCGGGTTATTTGTGTACCTAAAAGTGCTAAGGCGATGCACGGATACCACCACCGCCAATACACAATGAGGTCTGAAAGTGAGGGAGAATATCCGTGGAAAATGGATTTATTGGAAAACCACAGGAAGTGATGGAAGTAATTCATTTAGGCTGTTCACTTGTCGGGAATGTCTCTCTTGTCAGAATTCAGAGGAAGAGAGGTGAAGCAAGTCTCAGGATGTGGGAATGATGCAGCATCAACACAGGAGAATATTGACCTCTGTTATATTTGATCAAGAGATCCAGCATCCGGTACACCACCTATGCTACCAGATCACATAATATGGCGTGACTTCCCATGGCATCATATGTATTCACATATTTGACGACATACTCGTGTCACACCATCACTATTCATCCTGCAGTAATGAAACATCAATTTCAAGGCAGAGTGGAAATCTGGTGATTAGCTCATCCATTATCACACAGGTATGTTTATATCATACCCTCACCACGACAGTTCTATTTCTAAATTCAAAGAGAGATTGTTTCACTTGAGTGTCTGATCACTAAATGTTTATTCCCAAAATAGACTCCTCGTCTTTCATGTTCCAAGGATACAGTGGCATGTTCTTGTCTATGTGAAGTATGTATCGTTTTTATATTTTGTGAAGAGAAGGTACTCGCCTGTAGCACACTTAAAGCATTAGGCTTCTTTGAGCTACATATTTCGAGGTTTAATATCAGCAGCTTTATCAGCTGACAGGCTTTCTAGAAACTTGTCTAGAGACTGAAGGGTAAGAGAGCTCGCCAGATGTACCTCTAACATCAGGAAGGTCACCTTGATCTTCAGTTTGTAATGGAAGAACTGAAGTCGTCGGAAGTGATTCAATATATGCCTCGAGTTGATTTATGTGATACCTGTTCTGATCTACATTAACCAGGAGTACGAACTAAGTAGTTCACATCATTAATTTTATTCAAAACGTCTAGTAGGCCACCAAATTGTGCTTGTAAGGCATGTTTTGTTACCAACTTTTGCACATTTTATCTTCAGTCTTGATGGGTCTACAAACAGTAGTTTTCTTTTAAGCTCTTAGTAAGCTATCTTCTAACTCCCGATCAGTCTTGAAACTGTTGTTGCATCGAAGCAGATGTACTGACTTTAAGACTCTGATTACTCCACCAGATCTTCAAACAGACAACAGTTCTCTACCTTATGACTATAGATGAGTACGAAAGGACTATAACCAAGCATTTCATGTTCACTCTGATAACAAACAGCAATAAGGGGAATGAATCCTTTGTAACATTCGAATATTTCGTGCAGAATACTTGCATCATAGACTTCAATGTCTGGTGGAAGCATTTCAGTGTGCCTTGAGACTGGGAATAACTTGTGTGTAAGAACAGCTGATTCCCAGGTGTGATAGGGTTTCCCGAAAAATCTTAGATGTGATGCTAGAAGAAAGTAACTTTCTCCTAAGTGCGGGTTAGCTGGGAAATAACAATGATTGAAGTCCTTAGCTTGTTCCTCAGAGATTGCAGCATCCTTAATTCTCTCCAGAGATGGATCGAGGAATATTTTCTTAACAAGATCATCATGAATGAGGTAGCAACAACTGATGTATCTTGACTTGGCGCCGTGATACGTTCATCCTCAGAAGAAAATCAGGGCAAGCGGCGCAACATCCCCTAATGAAAAGCAGGGGTGCCATGACACAATAAGTGTCAGGGACCCAAGACTGTTCAACTGCCTGCCAGCATACATAAGGAGGATTACCAATTAACATCTAGCTGTCTTCAAGAGCGAGCTAAACAGGTACCTAAAGTCACTACCTGACCAGCCGGGCTGTGGTTTGTACGTTGGTTTGCGTGCGGCAGCAAGTAACAGCCTGGGTTGATCAGGCCCTGATCCACCCCGGTCTGGGGGTGATGACCCCCGGAACACCCTCCAGGTATACATCAGTAAACAACATGCTTAAGTCGAAGTTGTCAGTGTCTTCAGAAGGAGCAAGTGGTAAGGCTGCTTTCTCTGCGTTGTTGCCATAACACGAGTGACCACACTCAGCGGAGGACAAGGTAAGGTTAGTTCTGTGTGCATCAAGGACTTAGTCTCATGAGTGGAATTATCTATTACCAAGGGTTCTCTAGAAATACTTGATACTTCAATGACACTGTTTCCAATAAGAAGGATGAACATCTCTCATGGGAAATTCCCATGAAATTCCTAGCACTATATATCCAGTTTAGTACTTAGTTTCTACATTTTAGAGGTATTTTAACAATATTCCCGCCATAAACCTAAAAAAACACAAATTTGCTTTTATATACTATACGTTTCTTCTGACACAGGTAATTCATTAGAAATGCACAGGTAAAACGATAACAAACTATTTTTTTAACATGAGTCTAGTCCAGCCTTTCCAGTTGAGTAGACGCGCCTCATAGCCGATTGCACGTTTTATTAGACAGTTTAAGCCAGAGTAAATATCTACTCAGGAGAAGAACTGTGACCATGAACCTGTTCTCTGAGGAGTCAATATAGAGTTATGATCCTAGAAAAAAGAGTAGGTGTGCTGCTCAGAAAGGTATGGAGGGTGAGAATGTTTGATAAAATCCTTGTTTGTACCTTTGGACTTGGTATAAACCTTGGTAAGAGATACCAACAAATGTGTTTAGAAAGACACGTGAGCAAACACTAGGACATATTTATTAGAAAACGTTTCAGTCCTGGGAACTTGATCACTTCTAACATACAGAGGTAAGACAGTTGAGTAGTCACAACCACCATAAGCATTCACTTTTGGCTATTATGTTTTTGTAGAGAGAAGCGACGGTCAGTTGCGTGACCTTTCTGACAATACGAACAGTGAAGACTTTTCTTCCCTCTGTCATTTCCAGGTCTCTGTTCTGAGACTTGGTTTGGACATCTTAAGATCTTCAACAGGTTGAGGAGAAGGTGGCTGAGTTCGATTCTGCTTCCTCTTTCCCTGTCTACCCAGAAAGTTTTTGTCGCTTCTCTATCCTACCACAATCCGTTCTCTCCCCATTCTTGCCATCGATCTTAAAATCTAATAAAAAGTATTAAAGCAAAATTTTGAATATAACTTAAGCTAAGAGCCAATATATTCCGGCTGCAATAATGTATTTTAAAATATAGTGGCGTATATTTACTCCTGAAGATTTCTCTTTGGGAAGTCCCTCTGGTTTTGTTTTAGGGCGGAGATGAAGGCAGATTCACAGACTGAAATAAATTCAAACATCATAGTGTCATAGGCACTTGTCAGTGGCACAAATAAACCCATTTGGATAGTGTATATTTCATATAGTTTTTCGTCTGAAAGGTTAGTGTGGCTGTGACGGTTTTTTTGAGAGATTGCCGTACGTCACAATGCCTCTGTACTTCTTGTGGAATAAATGTAAAAACGTCAACAGTTTACTCTTGTTTAATAATATTAGCAGTGGTTGTGTTATAATGTTGTTTTCAAACACCTATTTAAGTATGATGCTTATTCACGATGCTATTAAATCTCACAACTTCTCAATTTTATTGACTGATTTCTTTCTTTCTCTTTCCAGATCGATTTGACACGTCAGTCAGAGCACAATAAGACTGTGACTACAACTGGTCCCAACTACGACATCCTCAGATTTTGTTCTAAACTCTCACTTCAACAGTATCAACAAAAAAGTTCTCATTAAGACACACAACTACTACCACGACCACGACCACGACCACGAACACCACCATCATCACTGCCACAATCACCGTAACACATCATCTCCTCATTTTCCGCTTCAACTGTCACTACACAAGCACTACCAACATCCTGTGACACACAAACAGGCCACCACCCGAAAACTCCTTCGCTAGATTAACTTCAACGTAACACCCACATTATCATCACCACCACCTACGCCAACTACAAAAACATACCCCCTACGCCAAACTAACAACAGAATGTCGTTCGCTGGCGCTAACTTGCGCTACGGCGTCACGAAGGACAATAACCGCACGGTGCCAACAGTAGTGTTCGAGTGCCACCCTGGAGGCACAACAGAGGCAGCCATCATCCTGGCACTCGGCGTCCTAGGCATGTCCGCCAACATCGTCCTCATGACACTTCTCATCGCCAGAAAACATCTTAGAAGGTAGGTGCCCAGTCTTGGTAAGGGGTAGGTGAACAGGTGAGAGGATATGTATGCAGGTGAGACAGTACGTGTACAGGTGAGGGGTAGGTGCGCAGGTGAGAAGGTAAGTGTACATGTGAGAGGGTAGATATACCAGTGAGGGATAGGTGCGCAGATGAGAGGGTAGGTGCCAAGATTTCAGTGTTGTGGTATATGCCAAGGTCCCTAACTTCGTGAGGGAGTAGAGTGTCGAAGCCTTGGCTGGGAAAGGGATAAAAGTGCTATCACTCGTTGCTTGCTAGTTATCACAACAGAGAACTTTCGCTTCTGCCCCGATATCAGCCTGACTGTCGACAGTAATATATGATTCACCCATAATTATTCTTTTTTGTCAATTTCATAAGTTTCCTATAAATTACGAAAAGGAATAAGGAAAAACGATTTATATAAACTCGAAGTTAGAGGTGGTTAATAAAGAAAGAAGGTCCAGTATAAGTAAATGTTGTACCATCCAGTGAAACTTCCCAATCATGAATAGTAAATGAACTCAGACATATATAAAATAATGCCCCACCTGGGACTAAAGACTTAATTAAGTTTATAGACTAAATCAAAGATTTTGACTGACAACCTAATGGTAAATAACACACTAGCCAATAGGCTTTCCAGCCTATAATTAATGTCAAAATCTATGAATTTTCGTCACTCGTTAATAACACCAATAAAAATATAAAATGGTCGTATATCACGAAATGAATAACCTCAGTCCCATTACTGGTGGATGACTCCAAAAACAGAATTTCGAGCACTTAAATCTGAAGCAATCATAGCCTATTCTTACTGGCTACGGCCAGTGAACATACCAAGGATGAGCTGTGACACAGGACAGATAAATATATAATGTGAATCCAGGTAGAAAAAAGTCCTGTATATAGATATTTACCTATGTACATCACAAGCAGCAGCTATCACATTAAAGGCTAATACCAGAACCAAGTTTTGATGATTTTTTGTGTGTGCGCGCGCGCGTGTATATATATATATTATATATATATATATATTATATATATATATATAATATATATATATATATTATATATATAAAGACAAAATACATTGACGAAACATTCACAAAAATATGATACAAAGTAAAACAACATAGGTAACTCAGAGCTACATCTCGAATACTTCGTCCAGCTCCCCTGCGGTGGGCCGCGTTCCCAGAATGCTGCAGGCATTTCCTCTCTGGATCGCAACACTGAGTCTCTGAAAGAGGAAGCTGGTCGCCCTGTGGTCCTTGGTTTCTGTGATGAGCTTTTCACCCAGCTCTTTGAGGAACTTTAGAGCACACTTGCCCCATGCTCCAAGGGTCTCCGACCCTATTGGAATGAAGTTATAGCAAGGGGGAAGGTCTTCATATTTTCGGATCTTCTGGGTCTCCCTGTGGCTGGCAGCTCCACCCCCTTCCACTACAGAGTATGGCAAGTAGGTGTCTGCCAATGTGGCAGCACAGGTGTAGTCCCAGGCAATCTGCTTTCCATCCTTCCAGGGTAGCATAGTGGCTCCATCAGGACGCTTTTGACTTCCATCAGACCTCTGTACTTGGGGTTCCCGTTGAGCTGGGCAACGGGCTGTGGCGAGGCTTCTCTTTATTATGTCATTGATCTCCTCATGTCTGGCATACTTCCCTTCTGCTGTGTGACACACGAGACCATGGAGTCCGAATTGATCAGCTGTCGCCCTGCCGCAAATACACCTATGTTCGGTGAGGATGGGGGCGGCTAGGCGAAGAGCAACACCAATCCGAATGGCCTGTGGGTCGAGACGGGTGCCCAGGGAGGAATTGGGAACAGCTAACAGGAAATCTCCTGAGTGTGGTGCCTTCACTGCCAGGAGACGAGCTTTGTTCTTTCCTGAAGCATTGGAGAGCATTGTGTTGGCGATTTTTTTCATGATCGGTTTGTCCCAGTGGGACTGTTTGTGCTGTTTGGGAGGAGCTGGTCTACTGGAGGAGTCTGTAAGGGTGTCCCACCGAATTGCTGCTTCAGTAAACCTGGGGTCTTGAGCTCCTACCAAGTCTCTCAAGCGTTCGGGCACTATCTTCTTGACTAATGCACTGGAAGCCAAACACGAAGACAGAAAAGCAGGTAAAGCAACATGCGTTGCTTTACGCACCCCTATACCTCCCAGTCGCACTGGGAGGGTTGCCTGATCCCATTGCTCATCCTCTAGTGACAGGTTCAGTGCCTTCTTAAAAGTTGATCTCAGGTGTGCGTCATATTCATATTCATATATAATATATATATATATATATATTTATATATATATATATATTTATATATATATTTATATATTTATGTATATATATATATTTATATATTTATGTATATATATATTTATATATATATATATATATATATATATTTATATATATATTTATGTATATATATATTTATATATATATATATATATATGCAGAGCATTATTATTATAATTATGGGGAGCATTAAACACAAAGGATTATACAGCGCATGTGGGGGGTGGGATGGAAGGCATTCAGGCTCATTTCAGGGAACAGGACAGATCCAATTCCCTAGATCAAGAGCCCATCGCCAGCATCAAGGAACCTCTCTTGAAGGGTATATGTAAAACAACCACTGTAAAAGAATAGCGAAATTCCAAGCACTTTCGTGACTTCTCACATTATCAAAGAACTATATATATTATATATATATATATATATATATATATATATATATATATATATATATATATATATATATATATATATATATATACACAAATTGGGGACAGATTATTATAATCATGGGGAGCGCTAAACCCGTAGGATTATACAGTGCATGTGGGGGGATGGAAGGTATTCAGACTCAATTCAGGGAACTGGAGCACAAATCCAATGCCCTAGATCAAGAGCCCCTCACCAGCGTCAAGGAACCTCCCTTGATGGGAATGGGGGATCGAACCATGGCCTGTTTGTGGCAATGAATGTTTCTTCCGCTGTGGGAAGGCACAGTAGGGTCACAGTTGGTACCGCTAACGTTAAACATGAACAGGAGTTTTTCCGAAATCTTATTAAAGCCTCGTAACTCTGGACCTGCTACCACCAGAGCCACAGTCTGCTTCCCCGTATCGTTCTCCCGCACCAGTGTCGACCATCAATCTGACCGTCAGGTTTCCCTGATGTCTCTTCTAAATAATGGCTGTCTTGGTAAAATAATTTGCTAATAAGGTTTGGCAGGAAAAAGTCAAGGTGTACATAGGGGATAATGAATCTCGAGAGACATTTAACATTCCAGTAGATATGCTGTCAATAGTTCTACTATTATATTTCTGTAATCATCACCCCTCAAGGAAGGTTCCTTGATGTTGGTGAGGGGCTCTTGATTTAGGGAATTGGATCTATGCTCCAGTTCCCCGAATTAAGCCTGAATGCCTTCCACATCCCCACCCCCCAGGCGCTGTATAATCCTCCAGGTTTAGCGCTTCCCCCTTGATTATAATAATAATAATAATGTAATCATCACCGTGATGAGTGTCCAGGAAATGTGTGCAAGTGTTCTCGAGTGTCACTCATGTTCTCTGCTCAGCATCTTGGGAAGACTCATCAAATTGATGATCATATACTAACTTCGGGAGGTGAGGTCCGATGAAGATACATACCTGCAGCTCGGAGTCACTAACTTCGGGAAACTCCTCAGAAAGGCAAACCCTGCAGTTGTCCAAAGTTTAGATGAAGTTTTTAGTGAGGCCTAGCTTGATGTGGAAAGGCGGGAGAAGCCTATCCTGTGGATCGACTAACGACCTGTGTTGTACGTTCTTCACACCTTCCTTAAACGATTCTCTAGCTGGACACGTACGTTGCATGTAGTGCTGATTTATATGTCCACTCCCCCACAGACACAAGGAGCATCTGTACTTTGTATATCTAACTTGTAGTCCCAGTAGCAAAGTTATTAGTCCATTCTCACTAAACTTTTACTTTACTAGTTGATGCAAGTATTTCACTGTTGTGCCACTGTCTCTAATAAGTCCAAGGACCTGAGACACCATCTTATTTTGCCTAGCACCATAATGATGCAAATACACACACACACACACACACACACACACACACACACACACACACACACACACACACACACACACACACACACACACCCTGACGACACTGGAGGACAGGAGGGTCAGGGGAGACATGATAACGACATATAAAATACTGCGTGGAATAGACAAGGTGGACAAGGACAGGATGTTCCAGGGAGGGGACACAGAAACAAGAGGCCACAATTGGAAGTTGAAGACACAAATGAGTCAGAGAGATAGTAGGAAGTATTTCTTCAGTCATAGAGTTGTAAGGCAGTGGAATAGCCTAGAAAATGACGTAGTGGAGGCAGGAACCATACACAGTTTTAAGACGAGGTTTGATAAAGCTCATGGAGCGGGGAGAGAGAGGGTCTAGTAGCAACCGGTGAAGAGGCGGGGCCAGGAGCTAGGACTCGACCCCTGCAACCACAAATAGGTGAGTACAAATAGGTGAGTACACACACACACACACACACACACACACACACACACGCACACAAATACTTTACACATGCTATAACTGTGGATACATTTATTATAAGAGAAAAATAACCCTTCAAATCACGTCGAACGGTGCCAGTGATATCTAATAGTTAATTCTGCTCTGTCACGCAGCGAGGCGAGAAAGATACATGATAATATACACTGTGAAAAGTCCTAGAGGGATTAGTACCAAACCTACACACGAAAATCACTCCCTACGAAAGCAAAAGACTCGGCAGGAGATACAACGTTCCCCTAATGAAAAGCAGGAGTGCCACGAGTACACTAAGAGACAACACGTAAATGTCAGGGGCCCAAGACTGTTCAACTACCTTCCAACATACATAAGGGGGTTTACCAATAGACCCCTGGCTGTCTTCAAGAAGACACTGGAAAGATACCTAAAGTCAGTACATGATTAGCCAGGCTGTGGTTCGTACGTCCGTTTACATGTGCCCAGCAGTAACAGCCTGGTTGATCAGACCTTGATCCACCATGAAGCCTGGTCTCTGACCGGGCCGCGGTCAGAGACCAAGTTGTGTAGCCACAACTTGAGCTATATAGCAAGCATTTCCTTCTTCAAACGATCACTTAACTCGTCAACAGAGTGAATGGAAGAGTGACAAGCAACATATACTCACATCTGTATTTAATATTTTTAATCCTGTCTTTCCTTTTCAAAAGATCGGGTTTCAAACTCATTCGATTACTAATTATCGTAGATATATTATGTTTATGCTTCACTGATTCACCATTTTTTTCACTTCTATGGATTCTAATTTTTGCTCTACATTTAGTGGCATCACTTTTCACATCAGTAAGCCAATTTTCAAACAAAGAATATTTTAACAAAGAGCCTTAAAGCTTGTAAAATATTACGACCTCTTAACACACATTCAAATAATTCAGATAATGGGGAAATAGGACTTTCCTTGCCTCCCTGTTACCTATTCAATGCCAAATAATCGAACTGGAAGCACCGCGAGTGACGGGTCAAAATTATTATTATTATTATAATCAAGGGAGAAGCACTAAACCCGTAGGATTATACAGCGCCTATGATGGAAGGCAAAATTCAGGGAACTGGAGCACAGATCCAACTGGAGCACAGATCCAATTCCCTAGATCAAGAGCCCCTCACCAGACGGGTCAAAAGCTAGGCTGTAAAAATACAGGTGAGCAAACATTAGGACATATTATAAAAATGTTTTTAATAATTATGTCCTAGTGTTTGCTTACGTGTCTTTTTCAAACTACTTTCTCGGTATCTACTACCATGGGATTATACATCGCCTGTGGGGGGGGGAGCGGAAGGTATGCAGGCTTAATTCAGGGAACTGGATCCAGTTCCCTAGATCAAGAGCCCCTCACCAGCATCAAGGAACCTTCCTTGAGGGGATATCTATTACCGAGGTTTATACCAAAAGTTAGGCTCACGAGAATTGACCGTGAGAGGAAAGGAAACACACCTGTGACCGCCACCGGCACGAAGCACCAAGCGTATGCACACAACATCTGATTTACGGTCCAGGAGCCAAGCGTGTATCTCAGTTGGGATGAATCTTTACAGAATAAACATTTGAAAGCTAGTACCATTGTGGGGGGGGGGATTTTTCACTAGAACACAATCTCGAATTAACTTTCCACCCACACACTGGGGAGAACTCGAGACACAAAAACATTATGTTAACAGTATCTTATTATCTTGATGTATCTTTGGAGACTTGTGGGACTAGAAATATTGGTGGAGCAAACAATGTCCTCCTTCAATGCCCTCCGTCTGAGCTCCTTAACTAACTCCGGGACCCTGGATTAGGAACATGTGGTTCCTGTATATTATGAAAATTTAAGCCAGTAAAATTGGCTATTAAGTGGACTGTATAATTATATAATTTAATAGACTTGACGGCTTTGAGTATTTTGTTTGATCTACTATTTTCCAATTGAGCACATTACTAATAATATTTATTTAATACGAGTATATGTACAAGGTATACAGACCATAACTGACATCAATGACATACTACTATATAGAAAGTCAATTGTTATGCAGAACATTTCCCGCAAATTTGGGCAGTTTTGTCCCAGGATGCGACCCACACCAATCCACTAAACACCCAGGAACCCATTTTACTGATGGGTGAACATAGACAACCGGTGTAAGGAAACACGTCCAATGTTTCCACCCCTTCGCTGGGAACCGAACCCTGACCATCACCCTACGAAACGAGAGATTTTGCTACCAGGCCCCGGGGCACCCTACACAGTGAAGGACAGATTATTACTTACCAAGGAATTACCTTGGTGATACATCCTAACGCCTCCCATAAGAAAAACGACTAGAAAACCAGCAACCTTACCTATTATATCCGGGTAATATACCCTGGGAGGCGTACATGGCGATATACCGCTCCCGCCTCCCGT
>NC_091294.1:72875998-72915998 GCF_038502225.1 Cherax quadricarinatus | reverse complement strand
TCCATACCCACAGCCTCCACCCAACACCGAGCTATAGAATCCCACAGTATGCCACCAGGTCTCCCACCCTCACAGGCCCCCCAAACCACAGTGTTGGAAAGGAAACTGAAGGTATGGTACACAAACGCTGATGGAATAACAAATAAGTGGGAGGAGTGGCACGAAAGAGTCAAAGAAGCATCACCGGACATCATAGCTCTCACAGAAACCAAGCTTACAGGTATGATAACAGATGCCATCTTTCCAACGGGATACCAAATCCTGAGGAAAGACAGAGGGAACAGGGGGGGTGGAGGAGTGGCGTTGCTGATCAAAAATCGCTGGAATTTTGATGAGCTGGAGAGAGGAGATAGCGGAGAAGAAAGTGATTACATAGTGGGAACACTTCACTCTGGAGGTCCCAAGGTGGTAATAGCAGTGATGTATAACCCACCACAGAACAGCAGGAGGCCAAGGCAAGAGTACGACGAGAGCAATAGAGCGATGGTTGACACACTGGCTAGAGTGGCCAGAAGAGCTCATGCATGCAGGGCAAAGCTCCTGATCATGGGTGACTTTAACCACAAGGAGATCGATTGGGAGAACTTGGACCCACATGGGGGCCAAGATACATGGAGGGCTAAGATGATGGAGGTGGTACTGGAGAACTTCATGTACCAACACGTAAGGGACACTACAAGAGAGAGAGGAGAGGATGAACCAGCAAGGCTGGACTTAGTATTCACCTTCAGTAGTGCAGATATCGAGGACATCACATATGAAAGACCCCTTGGGGCCAGTGACCATGTGGTTTTAAGCTTCGAATACACAGTAGAGCTACAAGTGGAGGGAGAAGCAGGAAGGCCAGGACGAATGAAGCCAAACTACAAGAAAGGGGAATACACAGGAATGAGGAACTACCTGAACGGGGTTCAGTGGGACAGAGAACTGGCAGGGAAGCCAGTTAATGAGATGATGGAATATGTAGCAACAAAATGCAAGGAGGCTGAGGAGAGGTTTGTACCCAAGGGTAACAGGAGTAATGAAAAAGCCAGGATGAGCCCATGGTTTACCCAAAGGTGCAGGGAGGCAAAAACCAAGTGTGCTAGGGAATGGAAGAAATATAGAAGGCAAAGGACCCAGGAGAATAAGGAGAACAGTCGTAGAGCCAGAAACGAATATGCACAGATAAGAAGGGAGGCCCAAAGACAATATGAAAATGACATAGCAGCGAAAGCCAAATCTGACCCGAAACTGTTGTACAGCCACATCAGGAGGAAAACAACAGTCAAGGACCAGGTAATCAGGCTAAGGAAGGAAGGAGGAGAGACAACAGGAAATGACCGTGAAGTATGTGAAGAACTCAACAAGAGATTCAAAGAAGTGTTCACAGAGGAGACAGAAGGGACTCCAGAAAGACGGAGAGGTGGGGCACACCACCAAGTGCTGGACACAGTGCACACAACCGAGGAAGAAGTGAAGAGGCTTCTGAGTGAGCTAGATACCTCAAAGGCAATGGGGCCAGATAACATCTCCCCATGGGTATTGAGAGAGGGAGCAGAGGCGCTATGTGTACCCCTAACAACAATATTCAATACATCTATCGAAACAGGGAGATTGCCTGAGGCATGGAAGACAGCAAATGTAGTCCCAATCTTTAAAAAAGGAGACAGACATGAAGCATTAAACTACAGACCAGTGTCACTGACATGTATAGTATGCAAAATCATGGAGAAGATTATCAGGAGAAGAGTGGTGGAACACCTAGAAAGGAATGATCTCATCAACAGCAGCCAGCATGGTTTCAGGGACGGGAAATCCTGTGTCACAAACCTACTGGAGTTCTATGACATGGTGACAGCAGTAAGACAAGAGAGAGAGGGGTGGGTGGATTGCATTTTCTTGGACTGCAAGAAGGCGTTTGACACAGTTCCACACAAGAGATTGGTGCAAAAACTGGAGGACCAAGCAGGGATAACAGGGAAGGCACTACAATGGATCAGGGAATACTTGTCAGGAAGACAGCAGCGAGTCATGGTACGTGGCGAGGTGTCAGAGTGGGCACCTGTGACCAGCGGGGTCCCGCAGGGGTCAGTCCTAGGACCAGTGCTGTTTCTGGTATTTGTGAACGACATGACGGAAGGAATAGACTCTGAGGTGTCCCTGTTTGCAGATGACGTGAAGTTGATGAGAAGAATACACTCGATCGAAGACCAGGCAGAACTACAAAGGGATCTGGACAGGCTGCAGACCTGGTCCAGCAATTGGCTCCTGGAGTTCAATCCCACCAAGTGCAAAGTCATGAAGATTGGGGAAGGGCAAAGAAGGCCGCAGACGGAGTACAGTCTAGGGGGTCAGAGACTACAAACCTCACTCAAGGAAAAAGATCTTGGGGTGAGTATAACACCAGGCACATCTCCTGAAGCGCACATCAACCAAATAACTGCTGCAGCATATGGGCGCCTAGCAAACCTCAGAACAGCATTCCGACATCTTAATAAGGAATCGTTCAGGACCCTGTACACCGTATACGTTAGGCCCATATTGGAGTATGCGGCACCAGTTTGGAACCCACACCTAGCCAAGCACGTAAAGAAACTAGAGAAAGTGCAAAGGTTTGCAACAAGACTAGTCCCAGAGCTAAGAGGTATGTCCTACGAGGAGAGGTTAAGGGAAATCAACCTGACGACACTGGAGGACAGGAGAGATAGGGGGGACATGATAACGACATACAAAATACTGAGAGGAATTGACAAGGTGGACAAAGACAGGATGTTCCAGAGATTGGACACAGTAACAAGGGGACACAGTTGGAAGCTGAAGACACAGATGAATCACAGGGATGTTAGGAAGTATTTCTTCAGCCACAGAGTAGTCAGTAAGTGGAATAGTTTGGGAAGCGATGTAGTGGAGGCAGGATCCATACATAGCTTTAAGCAGAGGTATGATAAAGCTCACGGCTCAGGGAGAGTGACCTAGTAGCGATCAGTGAAGAGGCGGGGCCAGGAGCTCGGACTCGACCCCCGCAACCTCAACTAGGTGAGTACATAAAGAATTCACTACAAATTAATAAGGATTATGGTGAACGGAAACGTGTGTGGCGACAAAGAACGTTATCTATGGAGACAAAATATAATTTTACAAGAGTATAGTGATACCAACACACTTATATAAGTGTGAAGCATGGGTTTTAACTGTGGAAGCCTTCAAGAGAGAGCTGGACAGATACGTAAAGTCAGTGCCGGATCAGCCGGGCTGTGGCTCGTATGTTGGACTGCGTGCGGCCAGCAGTAACAGCCTGGTTGATCAGGCCCTAATCCACCGGGAGGCTTGGCCATGGACCGGGCCGCGGGGGCATTGATCCCTGGAGCGGAGTTACTAAAAGTATTATTCAGAAGGCTGACGAAAGGATATTGAGGTTGTTTGGACATTTAGAGAGAAGGGAAACAAAACGGGATGACATGGAGGGGGTATAAATCTGTAGCGGAGGGAAGGCGGGGTAGGATCGTCCTAGGAAAGGTTGGAGGGAGAGGGTAAAGGAGGTTTTGGATGCGAAGGGCTTTGACACCCAGCAGGCGTGTGTGAGCAAGGATCACAGAGCAGTGGGAACAAGACACAAATAAGAATCACGGAACAGTGGGAAGAAGACAACCTAGGATCACAGAACAGTGGGAAGTAGACACAAACTAGGATCACAGAACAGTAGGAAATAGACACAAACTAGGATCACAGAACAGTGAGAAGTAGACACAAACTAGGATTACAGAGCAGTGGGAAGTAGACACAAACTAGGATCACAGAGTAGTGGGAGTGGGAAGTAGACGCAAACTAGGATCACAGAGCAGTGGGAGGAAGACACAAGCTAGGATCACAGAGCAGTGGGAAGAAAACACAAGCTAGGATCACAGATCAGTGGGAAGTAGACACAAACTAGGATCACAGAGCAGTGGGAAGTAGACACAAACTAGGATCACAGAGCAGTGGGAAGTAGACACAAACTAGGATCACAGAGCAGTGGGAAGTAGACACAAACTAGGATCACAGAGCAGTGGGAAGTAGACACAAACTAGGATCACAGAGCAGTGGGAAGAAGACACAAGCTAGGATCACAGATCAGTGGGAAGAAAACACAAGCTAGGATCACAGAACAGTGGGAAGTAAACACAAACTAGGATCACAGAGCAGTGGGAAGTAGACACAAACTAGGATCACAGATCAGTGGGAAGAAAACACAAGCTAGGATCACAGAACAGTGGGAAGTAGACACAAGCTAGGATCACAGAGCAGTGAGAAGTAGACACAAACTAGGATCACAGAGCAGTGGGAAGTAGACACAAACTAAGATCACAGAGCAGTGGGAAGTAGACACAAACTAGGATCACAGATCAGTGGGAAGAAAACACATGCTAGGATCGCAGAACAGTGGGAAGTAGATACAAGCTAGGATCACAGAGCAGTGAGAAGTAGACACAAACTAGGATCACAGAGCAGTGGGAAGTAGACACAAACTAGGATCACAGAGCAGTGGGAAGAAGACACAAGCTAGGATCACAGAGCAGTGGGAAGAAAACACAAGCTAGGATCACAGATCAGTGGGAAGTAGACACAAACTAGGATCACAGAGCAGTGGGAAGTAGACACAAACTAGGATCACAGAGCAGTGGGAAGTAGACACAAACTAGGATCACAGAGCAGTGGGAAGAAAACACAAACTAGGATCACAGATCAGTGGGAAGTAGACACAAACTAGGATCACAGAGCAGTGGGAAGTAGACACAAGTAGTCAAAAAAGCGGCTGAGCGGTGTATCCGGTTTTTAGGCATGCGGCTGAGCGGTGTATCCGGTTTTAGGGGTGCGGCTGAGCGGTGTATCCGGTTTTAGGGGTGCGGCTGAGCGGTGTATCCGGTCTAGGACCAGCAGCTGGAGGGTCACCTTTTCACACCTAGGTGTTACTTCCGGTTTTGACCATGACCTCGCCCTCGAGACTACCTCACCCTTGACCCCCCAACCAATACCCCCCACCCACGACCCCCCCTCCCCCTTCGCGACCCCCGCCGTCGCGCCGCGCCCGCGCGCCCGCGCGCCCGCCCGCCGCCCGCCCCGCGCGCCCGCCCGCGCGCCCTTCGCGACCCCGCCCGCGCCCTTCGCGACCCCCGCCCGCGCCTTCTGCAGCGTCATCCGGATCGCCCCCGCGCCTCGAATTTTTTTCCGATTTTTTTCGAATTTTTTTTGAAATTCATTTTCTTGTGCTCTCCATCTCCTCGGATCAAATTTTTGAGGTTCCCCCTCTCACTTTCACCCCCATCCCAAAATTTCTCGATATTACCAAGTTTTTGGATTCCCCCCTATGGGGGTTTCGAAAGTCTCCATCTCCTCGGATCCCCCTCTCACTTTCACCCCCAACCCCAAAAAATTTCTCGATAATACAAGTTTTTGGATTCCCCCCTATGGGGGTTTTCGAAATTCTTATGATCTCCTTGGATCAAGTTTTTTGGATTCCCCCCTATGGGGGTTTCGAAAGTCTCCATCTCCTCGGATCAAATTTTTTGGATTCCCCCCTATGGAGTTTTCGAAATTCTCCAATTCCTCGGATCAAGTTTTTTGGGTACCCCTCCTTTCACCCCCCCCATCCCCAAACAATTTCTCAATATCAAAGTCTCCACTTCCTCGGATCCCCCTCCCACTTTCACCCCCCAACCCAAAAAATTTCTCGATAATACAAGGTTTTTGGATTCCCCCCTATGGGGTTTTCGAAATTCTCCAATTCCTCGGATCAAGTTTTTTTGGGTACCCCTCCTTTCACCCCCCATCCCCAAACAATTTCTCAATATCAAAGTCTCCACTTCCTCGGATCACCCTCCCACTTTCACCCCCCATCCCCAAAAATTTCTCGATATTACCAAGTTTTTGGATTCCCCCCTATGGGGGTTTCGAAAGTCTCCATCTCCTCGGATCAAGTTTTTTGGATTCCCCCCTATGGGGTTTTCGAAATTCTCCATCTCCTTGGATCAAATTTTTGGGTACCCCTCTCACTTTCACTCCCACCCCAAAATTTCTCGATAATACCAAGACTCCATCTCCTTGGATCAAGGTTTTTTTGGATTCCCCCTCTGGGGGTAAAGCATTCAAATGAACTCCTCCTATGGGGCATGGTGCTCTCTCTTACTACAGGTCTAAACAAGTGTGACGTCAGTATTCCTCTCATTAATGTGTTTACTCGACGGTCAGTGACGTCACGCGATGACCCCCACACACACAGGCTGAATCATGACGACCCTTTTAGTTCATTAAAGTTAATAAGGGGATATAGTACCTACATCATAGGGAAAACATTTTCATCATCAGAAAGTCACATTTTTGTTTCGTTAATACCCACAATTTCTTTACAACACAAGTCTAGACATTTTTCTCGTTTTAACTATTTCATCTCAGGTCACTCCCCCACGAAGTAACCTCCTCCCCACCCTCCCGAACCCTCACACTCCAACCAACACCTCACAATTTTCACTCATAACCCCCAATTTTTCTCGTTTTAACCCTTTTAGTTCATTAAAGTTAATAAGGGGATACAGTACATCAGAAAGTCACCACAACACTTATAACCACTTTTCGATAAATTCACTAGTCACAATTTTACATATTACGAAGTTAATACGCACACACACCTCACTTTGAACACCTTCAAAACACTCTCTTAAATCATTTGAATACTCACAAAAATACCTTTATACATTTCCAAACAACACTGAAATACTCCAAAACATCATTCGAACACCCCCAAAATCACCTCTGAATACTCCCAGAACACCTTCATAAGTACTCTTGCACATCATTTGAACACCTTCATAAGTACTCTCATAATCATTTGTACACCTTCAAAAAGCACCTTTGAATACTCACATAAACACCCTTGAACACCTTCAAAACACCTTTGAATAACCTCAAAACACCTTTGAACACCTTCAAAACACTTTTGAACACCTTTGAACATTTCCAAAAACACTATTTGAGTACTCCCAATTACACCACTGATTACTACTAAAACACCGCTGAATTCAATCAAAACACCCTTCAACACCTTCAAACACCCTTGAACACCTTCAAAACACTCTTGAACACCTTCAAAAACACCTTTGAACATTTCCAAAACACAATTTGAGTACTCCCAATTACACCACTGAATACTACTAAAACACCGCTGAATTCAATCAAAACACCCTTCAACACCTTCAAACACCCTTGAACACCTTCAAAACACTCTTGAACACCTTCAAAAACACCTTTGAACATTTCCAATCAACACTGAAACACTTCCAAAAAAACACAATTTGAGTACTCCCAATGACACCACTGAACACTACTAAAGCACCGCTGAATTCAATCAAAACACCCTTCAACACCTTCAAAACACCTTTGAACACCTTCAAAACACCTTCAAAAACACCTTTGAACATTTCCAATCAACACTGAAACACTTCCAAAAAAAAAACACAATTTGAGTACTCCCAAATAAGATTTGTCATCTCTAATTTATCTGCACTTACACATTTCATTAAATTACAACTCATCCCTCAGTCTCCAGACTAGGCATTTTCTCGTTTTTATCCTTTTAGTTCATTAAAGTTATTAAGGGGACACAATACATCAGAAAAAAAGTCACAAAAACTAACTCAATCACTTTACTTTGAACACCCCCAAAAACACTCTCATAATCATTTGAATACTCACATAAACACCCTTCAACACCTTCAAAACACCTTTGAACACCTTCAAAACACCTTTGAACACATTCAAAACACTCTCATAATCATTTGAACACACTCAAAACACCTTTGAATAACCTCAAAACACCTTTGAACACCTTCAAAACACCTTTGAACACTTCCAAAAAGCACAATTTGAGTACTCCCAATTACACCACTGAATACTACTAAAACACCGCTGAATTCAATCAAAACACCCTTCAACACCTTCAAAACACCTTTGAACACCTTTGAACACCTTCAAAAAAACATTTGAACACACTCAAAACACCTTTGAACACCTTTAAACATTTCCAAACAACACTGAAACACTTCCAAAAACACCATTTGAGTACTCCCAAATACACCACTGAATACTAAAACACCACTGAATACACTCAAAACACCACCAAAATCACCATAAACTAAGATCAACACCCACATCCCACAACACCCACAACCCACAACACCCACAATTTTTTCTCGTTTTATCTAATTTCATCAGAAAGTCACAACACCCACACCCCCCATTTTTTTCACGTTTTAACCCTTTTAGTTCATTAAAGTTAATAAGGGGACACACTACATCAGAAAAAGTCACAAAAACTAACTCAAACACTTTACTCATCTTTTTCGGTATCTCTAGTTCGACAACAACACCCACAACACCCACATCCCACAACACCCACAACCCACAACACCCACAATTTTTTCTCGTTTTATCTAATTTCATCAGAAAGTCACAACACCCACACCCCCTATTTTTTTCTCGTTTTAACCCTTTTAGTTCATTAAAGTTAATAAGGGGCCACACTACATCAGAAAAAGTCACAAAAAGAACCCACTTATAACGTCTTTTCGGTATCTCTAGTTCGACAACAACACCCACATCCCACATCACCCACATCCCACATCCCCCACACACACACAGACACACACACACACACACACACACACACACACATCCCTAACCTAGCCTAACCTAACCTAACTTATCCTAACATAACCTAACCTAACCTAACCTAACCTAACCTAACCTAACTTATCCTAACCTAGCCTAACCTAACCTAACCTTACCTAAATTATCCTAACCTAACCTAACCTAGCCTAACCTAACCTAACTTTACCTAACCTAACCTAACCGAACCTACCCTAACCTAACCTTACCTAACATAACCTAACCTAGCCTAACCTAACCTAACCTAACTTAACCTAACCCAACCTAACCTAACCTAACCTAGCCTAACCTAACTTAACCTAACCTAACCTAACCTACCCTAACCTAACCTAACCTAACCTATCTTAACCTTACCTAACCTAACCTAGCCGAACCTATCCTAACCTAACCTAAAATATATTAGAACACTTCCAAAATACATTAGAGTACTCCAGAATTACTTTGAACGACTCCATTTTTTGGATATTTTCAAATTAGTTTTGAAAACTTTATTGTAAAATCGAACATTATTTTCTTGTTGGTAAACACACTCAATGGTAGAAATATTTACTCGATTTCCGAATAGAAACACTTTCCTCGCTCTGAGAGACTCATTGTGGGTCACCCCCCCCCCCCAACACCACTGGGGTAATGCGGTTCACACCCAAGGTAGATTTAAGATAATCATGAACACCTGCGCCAACTCAGGACAGACAGACGCCATGAAATGCGGGTAACATCCAAGGTAGAAAATCATCTCTTTCCAGACCAACTGTCTATCCTAACCTAACCTAACCTAACCTAATTCCTAACCTAACCTAACCTCACCTAACCGAACCTAACCTAACTCCATCAATCACCTCTATCCTAACCTAACCTAACCTAACCTAACCCAACCTAACTCCATCAAACACCTCTATCCTAACCTAACCTATCCTAACCTAACCTAACTCCATCAAACACCTCGAATACTACCTAACTTAACCTAACCTAACCTTACCTAACCTACCGAACCTAACCTAACCTAACCTAACCTATCCTAACCTGTCCCAACCTAACCTAACCTAACCTATCCTAACCTAACCTAACCTAACTTATCCTAAGCTAACCTAACCTAACTTATCCTAACCTAACCTATCCTAACCTAACCTAAACACTGACTAACTTTGAACCAACTCTGAACACCACTGATCTTCTTCAAAAAATGCTCTGCACATCATTTGAACACCTTCAAAAAAACACCATCAAACACCTCCGAATACTCCCAAAAAAACACTACTGATTACTACCAAATCACCACTGAATACTACCAATCACCGTCAAAATCACCAGAAACTAAGTTTAACATCACCATCTAACATCCTTTTTATAGAAATCCCCTCAAATCACTATAACCAAGAACTCCCTCCCCATTTGGCGCATAAAAAAAAAGCATGAACACAAACCTAATACGCAAACACTTGGTACATGATCACCATCAACTGAAAACATATCTTATACACACACATAATATAAGACAATCACCAACTACAATCACCCATGTTCACTTACCTCAAAATCACTAATATCACAGAAAACAATCATTTTTATAAACATTTCACACACACACACACACAAAAAAAAAAATCATATTTGACAATATCTAAGCGCACTCACCTCACTACCACCAACACACGATGTCTCACCTCACAGGACCGACGAGCTCACCTCCAGTGACGTCACACTCCCATTGTGTTACTTGGTGGTTGGTAACATCACACCTAACCCCCCTTGTTTCAACCTGTTGTACCCTACATTATCTAAGAACACTATATCCAAGACGATTACCAGATTTTATGATCCCCAACACCAAGATCACAGAAAACACACATTTTTATAATTATTCACACAAAAATCACGATCACCAATTCCATATCATGTTTACCGTCATCTATCAACACTAATCACCAAGATCACCAAAAAAATCTAAGATCATGCATCTCAAAACTACTATGATCACTGAAAACACTTATTTTTTAAACATTCGCACAAAAATAAGACATACACAAAAATACCACAACACTTCCACCAACATCTATAACATAACATGAGCACTATAACATATCACTATCACAAAAAAAAATAATACACAGACACCCACATATTATACATTTCAATTGCAAATTTAAGACATGAGACATACACACCAAATCTAAGACATTCACCTCCAACTAAGACATACACATGACCCCTAAAACTTCCTTCCTTATTCATTCCGTATATCTCCTAGAGCTGTTTTAACCCCGACGGTTCCATCACGACGTAGGAGCCAGAGGAACCATCACCACTCCAACACCACCTACTACACTCTGGCTCCTACGTCGTGATGGAACCGTCGGGGTTAAAACAGCTCTAGGAGATATACGGAATGAATAAGGAAGGAAGTTTTAGGGGTGATGTGTATGTCTTAGTTGGAGGTGAATGTCTTAGATTTGGTGTGTATGTCTCATGTCTTAAATTTGCAATTGAAATGTATAATATGTGGGTGTCTGTGTATTATTTTTTTTTGTGATAGTGATATGTTATAGTGCTCATGTTATGTTATAGATGTTGGTGGAAGTGTTGTGGTATTTTTGTGTATGTCTTATTTTTGTGCGAATGTTTAAAAAATAAGTGTTTTCAGTGATCATAGTAGTTTTGAGATGCATGATCTTAGATTTTTTTGGTGATCTTGGTGATTAGTGTTGATAGATGACGGTAAACATGATATGGAATTGGTGATCGTGATTTTTGTGTGAATAATTATAAAAATGTGTGTTTTCTGTGATCTTGGTGTTGGGGATCATAAAATCTGGTAATCGTCTTGGATATAGTGTTCTTAGATAATGTAGGGTACAACAGGTTGAAACAAGGGGGGTTAGGTGTGATGTTACCAACCACCAAGTAACACAATGGGAGTGTGACGTCACTGGAGGTGAGCTCGTCGGTCCTGTGAGGTGAGACATCGTGTGTTGGTGGTAGTGAGGTGAGTGCGCTTAGATATTGTCAAATATGATTTTTTTTTTTTTGTGTGTGTGTGTGTGTGAAATGTTTATAAAAATGATTGTTTTCTGTGATATTAGTGATTTTGAGGTAAGTGAACATGGGTGATTGTAGTTGGTGATTGTCTTATATTATGTGTGTGTATAAGATATGTTTTCAGTTGATGGTGATCATGTACTAAGTGTTTGCGTATTAGGTTTGTGTTCATGCTTTTTTTTTATGCGCCAAATGGGGAGGGAGTTCTTGGTTATAGTGATTTGAGGGGATTTCTATAAAAAAGGATGTTAGATGGTGATGTTAAACTTAGTTTCTGGTGATTTTGACGGTGATTGGTAGTATTCAGTGGTGATTTGGTAGTAATCAGTAGTGTTTTTTTGGGAGTATTCGGAGGTGTTTGATGGTGTTTTTTTGAAGGTGTTCAAATGATGTGCAGAGCATTTTTTGAAGAAGATCAGTGGTGTTCAGAGTTGGTTCAAAGTTAGTCAGTGTTTAGGTTAGGTTAGGATAGGTTAGGTTAGGATAAGTTAGGTTAGGTTAGCTTAGGATAAGTTAGGTTAGGTTAGGTTAGGATAGGTTAGGTTAGGTTAGGTTGGGACAGGTTAGGATAGGTTAGGTTAGGTTAGGTTAGGTTCGGTAGGTTAGGTAAGGTTAGGTTAGGTTAAGTTAGGTAGTATTCGAGGTGTTTGATGGAGTTAGGTTAGGTTAGGATAGGTTAGGTTAGGATAGAGGTGTTTGATGGAGTTAGGTTGGGTTAGGTTAGGTTAGGTTAGGTTAGGATAGAGGTGATTGATGGAGTTAGGTTAGGTTCGGTTAGGTGAGGTTAGGTTAGGTTAGGAATTAGGTTAGGTTAGGTTAGGTTAGGATAGACAGTTGGTCTGGAAAGAGATGATTTTCTACCTTGGATGTTACCCGCATTTCATGGCGTCTGTCTGTCCTGAGTTGGCGCAGGTGTTCATGATTATCTTAAATCTACCTTGGGTGTGAACCGCATTACCCCAGTGGTGTTGGGGGAGGGGGGGTGACCCACAATGAGTCTCTCAGAGCGAGAAAAGTGTTTCTATTCTGAAATCGAGTAAATATTTCTACCATTGAGTGTGTTTACCAACAAGAAAATAATGTTCGATTTTACGATAAAGTTTTCAAAACTAATTTGGAAATATCCAAAAAATGGAGTCGTTCAAAGTAATTCTGGAGTACTCTAATGTATTTTGGAAGTGTTCTAATATATTTTAGGTTAGGTTAGGATAGGTTCGGCTAGGTTAGGTTAGGTAAGGTTAAGATAGGTTAGGTTAGGTTAGGTTAGGGTAGGTTAGGTTAGGTTAGGTTAAGTTAGGTTAGGCTAGGTTAGGTTAGGTTAGGTTGGGTTAGGTTAAGTTAGGTTAGGTTAGGTTAGGCTAGGTTAGGTTATGTTAGGTAAGGTTAGGTTAGGGTAGGTTCGGTTAGGTTAGGTTAGGTAAAGTTAGGTTAGGTTAGGCTAGGTTAGGTTAGGTTAGGATAATTTAGGTAAGGTTAGGTTAGGTTAGGCTAGGTTAGGATAAGTTAGGTTAGGTTAGGTTAGGTTAGGTTAGGTTATGTTAGGATAAGTTAGGTTAGGTTAGGCTAGGTTAGGGATGTGTGTGTGTGTGTGTGTGTGTGTGTCTGTGTGTGTGTGGGGGATGTGGGATGTGGGTGATGTGGGATGTGGGTGTTGTTGTCGAACTAGAGATACCGAAAAGACGTTATAAGTGGGTTCTTTTTGTGACTTTTTCTGATGTAGTGTGGCCCCTTATTAACTTTAATGAACTAAAAGGGTTAAAACGAGAAAAAAATGGGGGGTGTGGGTGTTGTGACTTTCTGATGAAATTAGATAAAACGAGAAAAAATTGTGGGTGTTGTGGGTTGTGGGTGTTGTGGGATGTGGGTGTTGTGGGTGTTGTTGTCGAACTAGAGATACCGAAAAAGATGAGTAAAGTGTTTGAGTTAGTTTTTGTGACTTTTTCTGATGTAGTGTGTCCCCTTATTAACTTTAATGAACTAAAAGGGTTAAAACGTGAAAAAAATGGGGGGTGTGGGTGTTGTGACTTTCTGATGAAATTAGATAAAACGAGAAAAAATTGTGGGTGTTGTGGGTTGTGGGTGTTGTGGGATGTGGGTGTTGATCTTAGTTTATGGTGATTTTGGTGGTGTTTTGAGTGTATTCAGTGGTGTTTTAGTATTCAGTGGTGTATTTGGGAGTACTCAAATGGTGTTTTTGGAAGTGTTTCAGTGTTGTTTGGAAATGTTCAAAGGTGTTCAAAGGTGTTTTGAGTGTGTTCAAATGTTTTTTTGAAGGTGTTCAAAGGTGTTCAAAGGTGTTTTGAAGGTGTTGAAGGGTGTTTTGATTGAATTCAGCGGTGTTTTAGTAGTATTCAGTGGTGTAATTGGGAGTACTCAAATTGTGTTTTTTGGAAGTGTTCAAAGGTGTTTTGAAGGTGTTCAAAGGTGTTTTGAGGTTATTCAAAGGTGTTTTGAGTGTGTTCAAATGATTATGAGAGTGTTTTGAATGTGTTCAAAGGTGTTTTGAAGGTGTTCAAAGGTGTTTTGAAGGTGTTGAAGGGTGTTTATGTGAGTATTCAAATGATTATGAGAGTGTTTTTGGGGGTGTTCAAAGTAAAGTGATTGAGTTAGTTTTTGTGACTTTTTTTCTGATGTATTGTGTCCCCTTAATAACTTTAATGAACTAAAAGGATAAAAACGAGAAAATGCCTAGTCTGGAGACTGAGGGATGAGTTGTAATTTAATGAAATGTGTAAGTGCAGATAAATTAGAGATGACAAATCTTATTTGGGAGTACTCAAATTGTGTTTTTTTTTTGGAAGTGTTTCAGTGTTGATTGGAAATGTTCAAAGGTGTTTTTGAAGGTGTTTTGAAGGTGTTCAAAGGTGTTTTGAAGGTGTTGAAGGGTGTTTTGATTGAATTCAGCGGTGTTTTAGTAGTATTCAGTGGTGTCATTGGGAGTACTCAAATTGTGTTTTTTTGGAAGTGTTTCAGTGTTGATTGGAAATGTTCAAAGGTATTTTTGAAGGTGTTCAAGAGTGTTTTGAAGGTGTTCAAGGGTGTTTGAAGGTGTTGAAGGGTGTTTTGATTGAATTCAGCGGTGTTTTAGTAGTATTCAGTGGTGTAATTGGGAGTACTCAAATTGTGTTTTGGAAATGTTCAAAGGTGTTTTTGAAGGTGTTCAAGAGTGTTTTGAAGGTGTTCAAGGGTGTTTGAAGGTGTTGAAGGGTGTTTTGATTGAATTCAGCGGTGTTTTAGTAGTAATCAGTGGTGTAATTGGGAGTACTCAAATAGTGTTTTTGGAAATGTTCAAAGGTGTTCAAAGGTGTTTTGAAGGTGTTCAAAGGTGTTTTGAGGTTATTCAAAGGTGTTTTGAAGGTGTTCAAGGGTGTTTATGTGAGTATTCAAAGGTGTTTTTTGAAGGTGTACAAATGATTATGAGAGTACTTATGAAGGTGTTCAAATGATGTGCAAGAGTACTTATGAAGGTGTTCTGGGAGTATTCAGAGGTGATTTTGGGGGTGTTCGAATGATGTTTTGGAGTATTTCAGTGTTGTTTGGAAATGTATAAAGGTATTTTTGTGAGTATTCAAATGATTTAAGAGAGTGTTTTGAAGGTGTTCAAAGTGAGGTGTGTGTGCGTATTAACTTCGTAATATGTAAAATTGTGACTAGTGAATTTATCGAAAAGTGGTTATAAGTGTTGTGGTGACTTTCTGATGTACTGTATCCCCTTATTAACTTTAATGAACTAAAAGGGTTAAAACGAGAAAAATTGGGGGTTATGAGTGAAAATTGTGAGGTGTTGGTTGGAGTGTGAGGGTTCGGGAGGGTGGGGAGGAGGTTACTTCGTGGGGGAGTGACCTGAGATGAAATAGTTAAAACGAGAAAAATGTCTAGACTTGTGTTGTAAAGAAATTGTGGGTATTAACGAAACAAAAATGTGACTTTCTGATGATGAAAATGTTTTCCCTATGATGTAGGTACTATATCCCCTTATTAACTTTAATGAACTAAAAGGGTCGTCATGATTCAGCCTGTGTGTGTGGGGGTCATCGCGTGACGTCACTGACCGTCGAGTAAACACATTAATGAGAGGAATACTGACGTCACACTTGTTTAGACCTGTAGTAAGAGAGAGCACCATGCCCCATAGGAGGAGTTCATTTGAATGCTTTACCCCCAGAGGGGGAATCCAAAAAAACCTTGATCCAAGGAGATGGAGTCTTGGTATTATCGAGAAATTTTGGGGTGGGAGTGAAAGTGAGAGGGGTACCCAAAAATTTGATCCAAGGAGATGGAGAATTTCGAAAACCCCATAGGGGGGAATCCAAAAAAAAAAACTTGATCCAAGGAGATGGAGAATTTCGAAAACCCCATAGGGAGGAATCCAAAAAACTTGATCCGAGGAGATGGAGACTTTCGAAACCCCCATAGGGGGGAATCCAAAAACTTGGTAATATCGAGAAATTTTTGGGGTTGGGGGGTGAAAGTGTGAGGGGGATCCGAGGAAGTGGAGACTTTGATATTGAGAAATTGTTTGGGGATGGGGGGTGAAAGGAGGGGTACCCAAAAAAACTTGATCCGAGGAATTGGAGAATTTCGAAAACCCCATAGGGGGGAATCCAAAAACCTTGTATTATCGAGAAATTTTTTGGGTTGGGGGGTGAAAGTGGGAGGGGGATCCGAGGAAGTGGAGACTTTGATATTGAGAAATTGTTTGGGGATGGGGGGTGAAAGGAGGGGTACCCAAAAAACTTGATCCGAGGAATTGGAGAATTTCGAAAACTCCATAGGGGGGAATCCAAAAAATTTGATCCGAGGAGATGGAGACTTTCGAAACCCCCATAGGGGGGAATCCAAAAAACTTGATCCAAGGAGATCATAAGAATTTCGAAAACCCCCATAGGGGGGAATCCAAAAACTTGTATTATCGAGAAATTTTTTGGGGTTGGGGGGTGAAAGTGGGAGGGGGATCCGAGGAGATGGAGACTTTCGAAACCCCCATAGGGGGGAATCCAAAAACTTGGTAATATCGAGAAATTTTGGGATGGGGGTGAAAGTGAGAGGGGGAACCTCAAAAATTTGATCCGAGGAGATGGAGAGCACAAGAAAATGAATTTCAAAAAAAATTCGAAAAAAATCGGAAAAAAATTCGAGGCGCGGGGGCGATCCGGATGACGCTGCAGAAGGCGCAGCAGAAGGCGCGGGCGGGGGTCGCGAAGGGCGCGGGCGGGGTCGCGAAGGGCGCGCGGGCGGGCGCGCGGGTGGGGCACGCGGGCGGGCGCGCGGGCGCGCGGGCGCGGCGCGACGGCGGGGTCGCGAAGGGGGGGGGGTCGTGGGCGGGGGTCTTGGTTGGGGGGTCAAGGGTGAGGTAGTCTCGAGGGCGAGGTCATGGTCAAAACCGGAAGTAACACCTAGGTGTGAAAAGGTGACCCTCCAGCTGCTGGTCCTAGACCGGATACACCGCTCAGCCGCACCCCTAAAACCGGATACACCGCTCAGCCGCACCCCTAAAACCGGATACACCGCTCAGCCGCATGCCTAAAAACCGGATACACCGCTCAGCCGCTTTTTTGACTACTGACACAAACTAGGATCACAGAGCAGTGGGAAGTAGACACAAACTAGGATCACAGAGCAGTGGGAAATAGACACAAGCTAGGATCACAGAACAGTGGGAAGTAGACACAAACTAGGATCACAGAGCAGTGGAAAGTAGACACAAACTAGGATCACAGAGCAGTGGGAAGAAGACACAAGCTAGGATCACAGAGCAGTGGGAAGAAAACACAAGCTAGATCACAGATCAGTGGGAAGTAGACACAAACTGGGATCACAGAGCAGTGGGAAGTAGACACAAACTAGGATCACAGAGCAGTGGGAAGAAGACACAAACTAGGATCAAAGAACAGTGGGAAGTAGACACAAACTAGGATCACAGAGCAGTGGGAAGTAGACACAAACTAGGATCAAAGAGCAGTGGGAAGAAGACACAAGCTAGGATCAGAAAGCAACAAGTAAAATGCTTCGACTAGGCTTAGACAGCAGCAGAAAGAACACACACACACACACACACCACAACTAGGTGAGTACACACACCCACTCATTCACACAGCTGATCCTTGGAATTTGACCGCGTCCCTCCCCCCCCCACACACACACCTTTCCCTCCCCCTCAGACCTTTCCCCTCCCCCGCTCTTGCCTTCACTCCCTCCTCCCTCCTATCTTTCTCTCTCCTCCTCCCTCGCGTTTCTCTCTCTCATAGCCTTTTTCCCTCCCCTTCCCCCTACTTTCTCTCTCTCTCTCTCTCTCTCTCACTTCCATAACCCTATCCCTCACCCTCCTCTCTCTCTTTAGGCTTCTCTCTCCATCTCCCTTTTTCTATACTTCTACCCCTCCCTCGCATTTCTCTCTCTCATAGCCTTTTCCCTCACCCTCCTTTCTTTCTCTCTCTCTCTCTCTCTCTCTCTCTCTCTCTCTCTCTCTCTCTCTCTCTCTCTCTCTCTCTCCCTCTCTTTCTCCCTCTCTACCTTTTCTCTCCCCCCTCACGTTTCTCTCTCTCTCCCCCTTGGTCTTATCCCTCACCCCCATACTCTCTCCTCTCTCCCTCTTTCTACCCTTTCTCTCTCCCCCTCTCACCCTCTCCCTCCTCTAGCCTTCTGTCTGGTAAAAAAAAAAAAAAAAAAAAAAATGGGTGGCCCTAGAAGACGGAAAACCAGAGATCTGGTGGACGAACCAGGGAGGAAAGACTGGGAGTTAGAGCTCCAAAAAAGGGAGGAAGAGTGGGGAAGGAAGACAGTAGAGCTTGGTAAGAAAATGGAGGAGCGGATAGATGAAGAGTGCAGGAAGTGGGAAGTACAGGACTTAGCAGCAGAAGCTAGGATACAGTGCTTTGAAGAGAAACTGCAAAGCCTGAAACAGATTAGAGAGACAAATGACAATTCAGATGTGACATCAGGAAATTCAATGTCAGGCGCAGACAAGGGGATGGTAAGCAACAAAGTAGACATGCCGTACGCGAAGGCCCTATCAGACCCATGTGGGGCCAGGGAAAAGACGAGGAGCACACTAAGATCAAATGACAGGTCCAAAGACAATGAAGGTATGCTATATGCAGAGACTCTAACAGCCAACTGCAGTAGCAAGGGACAGCTGGTCATGAAAGACAGTTTACTGAGAATAGAAGTTTCAGATATGACAGGAACTGAAGGCAAGAACATGTCAATGGAAGGAAATAAAATGCCTCAGAGGAAGCAGATGGAGACTCAGTGGGAGGAGGAAATGGCAAGGTCAGTTTTTGTGTACGGGCTCCAAGAAGCCAAGGGGGACAACTTCGAAGAAATAAAACAGGAGGAGAAAAAAATGATTGAAGGCATCATGAAAACAATAGGTGAGGGCGATATGACCCAGGTGACAAATTTTCAGAGAATTGGGTGGTTTGCGAGTGGAAGGATACGGCCTGTCAAAGTAATTTTCAAGGAAGAATCAGTTCGAACCAGGATTCTGCAAGAGAAAGCAAGACTGAGGGACAAACAGGGGTACCAGAGAGTATATCTCGACCGCGACAGAACACAAGAAGAAAGGACTACACTGAAAGAGAGGGTACAGAGATGCAAGGAGGAACGAGAGGCACTGACGAAGATGAGCAGGACCCAGACACAGAAGGAAGGGTAAACACACCCCACAGAATCTCCCACCAAAAGACTCCAACCACGACATTCCCAACGCAACTGAGCAACCTATACTACAACCCACTCACTGTTCCCTCTGCCACCAACCCCCATATCACAAACCTCACCCCAACAGCTGTCCCTTATGGGCATTCTGACCCCACCCCCATCATCACAAACCCCACCTACACCACAGCCCCATATAGGCCCCCACCAAGGCTCTTGCTCCCCCAACCCCAATATTCTTGCATGACCACAATGATAGAAAAGAAACTGAAAGTTTGGTACACAAACGCGGATGGAATAACGAATAAATATGAGGAGTGGAACGAAAGAATCAGTGAGAAATCCCCAGACATCATAGCAGTCACAGAAAAAAAACTCGCTGAGACAATAACAGACACAATCTTCCCAATGGGATATCAGATCCTGAGGAAAGATAGAAGGAGTAGAGGGGGAGGAGGGGTTGCATTGCTCATAAAACACCGATGGGGATTTGAGGAAATGGAAGGCATGGACATGATTGGAGAAAGAGACTACATTGTAGGTACAATTCAGTCCGGAGAACATAAAGTAGTCATTGGAGTGATGTATAACCCACCACAGAACTGCAGGAGGCCAAGAGAGGAGTATGAAGAAAACAACAGGGTGATGGTGGACACACTGGCTGAGGTGGCAAGAAGAGCTCACTCGAGCAGAGCAAAGTTACTGGTAATGGGCGATTTCAACCACAGGGAGATCGACTGGGAAAACCTAGAGCCACATGGGGGTCCCGAAACATGGAGAGCCAAGATGATGGATGTGGTACTTGAAAACCTCATGCATCAACATGTCAGGGACACTACCAGAGAGAGAGGGGAGGATGAGCCAGCAAGACTGGATCTTGTGTTCACCCTGAGTAGTTCAAACATTGAGGACATCAATTACGAGAGGCCCCTTGGAGCTAGCGATCACGTGGTTCTGAGTTTTGATTATATAGTAGAATTACAAGTGGAGAAGGTAACAGGAACTGAAGGGGACAGGCCAAACTATAAAAGGGGGACTACACAGGTATAAGAAACTTCCTGCAGGAGGTTCAGTGGGACAGAGAAATGATAGGAAAATCAGTAAACGAGATGATGGAATATGTGGCAACAAAGTGCAAGGAGGCAGAGGAAAGGTTTGTTCCCAAGGGAAACAGAAATAATAGGAAGACCTAAACGAGTCCTTGGTTTACCCGAAGGTGTAGGGAGGTAAAAACTAAGTGCAACAGAGAATGGAAAAGGTACAGGAGGCATAGGACCCAGGAAAACAAGGAGATTAGTAGAAGAGCCAGAAACGAGTATGCACAGATAAGGAGGGAGGCCCAGCGACAGTATGAAAACGACATAGCATCGAAAGTCAAATCTGACCCGAAACTGTTGTATAGCCACATTAGGAGGAAGACAACAGTCAAGGACCAGGTGATAAGGCTGTGGAAAGAAGGTGGAGAACTCTCATGAAACGATCAAGAGGTATGTGAGGAGTGCAACACGAGATTTAAGGAAGTATTTACAGAGACAGGAAGGCCTCTGGGGAGACAGACCAGATGGGGACACCAGCAAGGAATACACCAACAAGTGTTGGACGACATACATACAGATGAGAAGGAGGTGAAGAAACTGCTAAGGGACATCGATACCTCAAAGGCAATGGGACTGGACAACATCTCCCAGTGGGTCCTTAGAGAGGGAGCAGATATGTTGTGCGTGCCACTTACCACAATCTTCAACACGTCCCTGGAAACTGGGCAACTACCTGAGGTATGGAAGACGGCAAATGTAGTTCCCATTTTTAAAAAATGAGACAGAAAAGAGGCACTAAACTATAGACCTGTGTCATTGACGTGTATAGTATGCAAAGTTATGGAGAATATTATCAGGAGGAGAGTGGTAGAGCACCTGGAACGGAACAGGAGTATAAATGCCAACCAGCACGGATTCATGGAAGGCAAATCCTGTGTCACAAACCTTCTGGAGTTTTATGATAAAATAACAGAAGTAAGACACGAGAGAGAGGGGTGGGTTGATTGCATCTTCTTGGACTGCAAGAAGGAATTTGATACAGTTCCTCACAAGAGATTAGCGCAGAAGCTAGAGCATCAGGCGCATATAACAGGAAGGGCACTGCAATGGATCAGAGAATACCTGACAGGGAGGCAACAACGAGTCATGGTACGTAATGATGTATCACAGTGGGCACCTGTGACGAGCGGGGTCCCACAGGGGTCGGTCCTTGGACCAGTGCTATTTTTGGTATATGTGAACGACATGATGGAAGGGTTAGACTCAGAAGTGTCCCTGTTTGCAGATGATGTGAAGTTAATGAGGAGAATTAAATCAAATGAGGACCAGGTAGGACTTCAAAGAGACCTGGACAGACTGGACTCCTGGTCCAGCAAATGGCTTCTCGAATTTAATCCTGCGAAATGCAAAGTCATGAAGATAGGGGGAGGGCACAGAAGACCACAGACAGAGTATAGGCTAGGTGGCCAAAGACTGCAAACCTCACTCAAGGAGAAAGTTCTTGGGGTGAGTATAACACCGAGCATGTCTCCGGAAGCACACATCAATCAAATAACTGCTGCAGCATATGGGCGCCTGGCAAACCTGAGAACAGCATTCCGATACCTTAGTAAGGAATCGTTCAAGACACTGTACACCGTGTATGTTAGGCCCATACTGAAGTATGCAGCACCTGTTTGGAACCCGCACTTGATAAAGCACGTCAAGAAACTAGAGAAGGTACAAAGGTTTGCGACAAGGTTAGTTCCAGAGCTAAGGGGAATGTCCTATGAAGAAAGATTAAGGGAAATCGGCCTGACGACACTGGAGGACAGGAGGGTCAGGGGAGACATGATAACGGCATATAAAATACTGCGTGGAATAGACAAGGTGGACAAAGACAGGATGTTCCAGGGAGGGGACACAGAAACAAGAGGCCACAATTGGAAGTTGAAGACCCAAATGAGTCAGAGAGATATTAGGAAGTATTTCTTCAGTCATAGAGTTGTCAGGCAGTGGAATAGCCTAGAAAATGACGTAGTGGAGGCAGGAACCATACACAGTTTTAAGACGAGGTTTGATAAAGCTCATGGAGCGGGGAGAGAGAGGGCATAGTAGCAACCGGTGAAGAGGCGGGGCCAGGAGCTAGGACTCGACCCCTGCAACCACAAATAGGTGAGTACAAATAGGTGAGCACACACACACACACACACACACACACACACACACACACACACACACACAGACAGAGTATAGGCTAGGTGGCCAAAGACTGCAAACCTCACTCAAGGAGAAAGATCTTGGGGTGAGTATAACACCGAGCATGTCTCCGGAAGCACACATCAATCAGATAACTGCTGCAGCATATGGGCGCCTGGCAAACCTGAGAACAGCATTCCGACACCTTAGTAAGGAATCATTCAAGACACTGTACACCGTGTATGTCAGGCCCATACTGGAGTATGCAGCACCTGTTTGGAACCCGCACTTGATAAAGCACGTCAAGAAACTAGAGAAAGTACAAAGGTTTGCAACAAGGTTAGTTCCAGAGCTAAGGGGAATGTCCTATGAAGAAAGATTAAGGGAAATCGGCCTGACGACACTGGAGGACAGGAGGGTCAGGGGAGACATGATAACGACATATAAAATACTGCGTGGAATAGACAAGGTGGACAAGGACAGGATGTTCCAGGGAGGGGACACAGAAACAAGAGGCCACAATTGGAAGTTGAAGACACAAATGAGTCAGAGAGATAGTAGGAAGTATTTCTTCAGTCATAGAGTTGTAAGGCAGTGGAATAGCCTAGAAAATGACGTAGTGGAGGCAGGAACCATACACAGTTTTAAGACGAGGTTTGATAAAGCTCATGGAGCGGGGAGAGAGAGGGTCTAGTAGCAACCGGTGAAGAGGCGGGGCCAGGAGCTAGGACTCGACCCCTGCAACCACAAATAGGTGAGTACAAATAGGTGAGTACACACACACACACACGCACACACACACACACACACACACACACACACACACACACACACACACACACACGCACACACACACACACACACACACACACACACACACACACACACGCACACACACACACACACACACACACACACACACACACACACACACACACACACACACACACACACACACACACACACACACACACACACACACACACACACACACACACACACACACACACACACACACACACACACACACACACACACACACACACACACACACACACACACACACACACACACACACACACACACACCCCAGCGAGCTTCAAGACATCACTTTTTTCCCATAGTTTGGAAACGTAAATAAAACCACGTTTACCTTCTTAAAAATAAAACTCACGCAAAAACGTTTAATCATAAATGCGTCTGTAGGCCCCTTTCTTAAAAACTTTTGAAAGCACAGAGGAAAAGAAAAAAACGAACGAAGTTCAATTAATGAGGTTTATGAGGCAAGTTTTGAGATGAAGATGAAAGAAAAACCTCTTGATCGATCCCGCCTCTAAGACAGACCTTCATCAGAGGAACTAAAAATATCTCATTGGAGAGTAATTGACAATAGAAAGTCTTGAGATCACAAGTTTTCTTCTCTTGCTTTCTCTTTCTATCACTCCTTTCGTAAAGATTTTATGTGTAAACTTGTAGCGTTGGGCGAAGTCAAATTTCGTCATTTAAAACTTTAAGGACTTCGTCAGTTAAAATTTTAAGGACTCCGAGAGGGTGATGAACTTTTTTGTGAGTGAATCAGTCGCTCCCGGATTATTTTTTAAATAATTTTTCATTAAGAAGTTTATGGCAAAAAGAAATAAAGCGAAGTGAATAGATTTAAATGAATAAATTAGAAGTGGATCAGGGCAAAGAGATGGAAGTAGTAGATAAATAAAGAGAATATTTTGAGAAGCTGCTAAAAGACAAAGATGAAAGTGAAGATAATGCACATTTGCTGCTCCAAAAATAATGATCTGGTAATTGTAGATGTCATGAAAGTAGTTGAAGTATTTAGTGGTGGTTATGGCTATTATATATATATATATATATATATATATATATATATATATATATATATATATATATATATATAAATGTAATAAGATCACAGTAAACAGGTGATATCAGAATATGCAAAACAATAGTTCCTTGATAATGTGAATAGTCACGAAAGCGCTTGGAATTTCTCTATTCTTTCAGAGTGGTTGTTTTGCATATATATATATATATATATATATATATATATATATATATATATATATATATATATATATATATATATATATATATATATATATATATATATATATATATATGCAATAAGATCACAGTAAACAGGTGATTTTAAAATATGCAAAACAACCACTGTGAAAGAGTAGTGAATTTCCAAGCGCTTTCGTGACTACTCACATTGCCAAGGAACTATGAAAGTAATGTGTCTTGACAATGAGGAAATGGTATGGTGATACCGACAAGATGTGGAAAAAGACACTTATGTACAGTTCAGGACATTTATTAAAGGAAACGTTTCGCCACGAGTGGCTTCTTCAGTCCTAATACATAGAAAACTAAGAAAACACACATATATATAGTGGTGGGAGTCAGGTGAGGTGAAGCGTGGGTAGAGGTGGTGGTAGTAGTAGTAGTAGTAATGGAACTAAGGAGGTGAGGTTAGAGAGGGACCTGCTGGCATCAAGTAACACCAGTTCCCAGGATGGGTAATATCCTCTTGCTTAGTAATTTTGAAATACTGTAACTACCGGATTTTTGCTTTATAGTGTTACTGACAGAAATTAGTGCAGCTTCAATGCATTTTCTCCGTCTTAAGTCGTCTTCTTTAATAACTAGTTTAGCTTCATTGAATTTCATGAGGTGTCCAACATCGTCTCTATGTTGAACACATGCGTTTTTGCGGTCATCATTTCTGCAAGCATTTTTGTGTTCTGCTATTCTAATGTCCAGAGTTCTGGCTGTTTCCCCTACATATACTTTGTCACACCCCCCACATGGTATAGTGTAGATTCCTGCACTTGTGCCAGAATCATGCTTGGGTTTTTGTATCAGGTTCCTAATAGTAGTTGAAGAGCTGGTAGATATTTTAGCCAGTTTTCTGTCAAACATTTTTGAAACATTAGTGGCAACGTTGCTGACCGGTAAAACGATGTAACTTGGAGGCTTTTCTTCAATTTGATAGGTGTTGGTCTTGCTGAGGATACGTGTTGCACGTTTCCTGCAGTCACGTATGAAGTGTAGGGGAAAGTGTAGTGAACTAAAAGAGTTGGTGATGTATGTACATTCTTCTTCGAGGAACTGCGGACTGGAAATCCTGTAGGCTCTCAGAAAGAAGCCAATAACTACCCCTCTTTTAGTTCTTGTGTCATGGTGAGAGAAGAAATGTAGAAGATCATTCTTGTAGGTAGGCTTCCGGTAGACTTTAAAAGAAAGTTTGCTTTCCCCTGTGCGTAAGAGAACGTCGAGAAAAGGTAACTGGTTGTCCTTCTCCTCCTCTAGAGTAAATTTAATAGTAGGTTCCAGATTGTTGATGGTGTTGAGGATGCCCTGTACGTCAAGATTTTTGGGTACAATGACCAAAATATCATCTACGTACCGCATCCAAGTAACTGAACGAGGGATGTTATTGAGGATCCTTCTTGATTCCAGGTCCTCCATATATAAATTGGCAAGAACTGCACTAAGGGGGGATCCCATGGCTAGTCCGAAGAGTTGTTTGTACTTCTTGTCCTCGAACCTAAAACAGTTATAACGAACACAAAGTTCGACAAGGCTCACAAAATCTTGGCGGGGTACAGGTAACTCTGTATCATCTTTAATCACCCTGCGAAGAAGATCAATGGCTTGATCAACTGGGACATTGGTGAATAAGGCAGTCACGTCAAAACTTGCAAGCTTCTTATCACTCATGTCGAGATCCCTGATACGGTTAAGGAGGTCACCCGAATGCTTTAGATGAGCCTGACTGATTGTACCCAGGAGCTTTGACAAATATTTCGCCAAAACTCCTGCTAGACTGTGAGGGGCGCTGCCGATACCAGATGTAATGGGTCTCATAGGCACATTTGGTTTGTGGGTCTTTGGTAAACCATAAAGTCTAGCTGACTTGGGGTTGGTAGGGATGAGGCGCAAGAGCTTTTTACCTTCTTCTGATTTCCTGAGTATACTGCGGGTCTTACTGAGAAAAGAATCTGTTTCTTTCCTCCATGCATGTTCGGGGATGGAAACGTATGTGTTGGCGTCGTTCAATAAATCTTGTATCTTACTAACGTAGTCTGTACTGTTGAGGATGACCACTCCTACAAGAGTGGTAAACCATAAAGTCTAGCTGACTTGGGGTTGGTAGGGATGAGGCGCAAGAGCTTTTTACCTTCTTCTGATTTCCTGAGTATACTGCGGGTCTTATTGAGAAAAGAATCTGTTTCTTTCCTCCATGCATGTTCGGGGATGGAAACGTATGTGTTGGCGTCGTTCAATAAATCTTGTATCTTACTAACGTAGTCTGTACTGTTGAGGATGACCACTACCTACAAGAATGATCTTCTACATTTCTTCTCTCACCATGACACAAGAACTAAAAGAGGGGTAGTTATTGGCTTCTTTCTGAGAGCCTACAGGATTTCCAGTCCGCAGTTCCTCGAAGAAGAATGTACATACATCACCAACTCTTTTAGTTCACTACACTTTCCCCTACACTTCATACGTGACTGCAGGAAACGTGCAACACGTATCCTCAGCAAGACCAACACCTATCAAATTGAAGAAAAGCCTCCAAGTTACATCGTTTTACCGGTCAGCAACGTTGCCACTAATGTTTCAAAAATGTTTGACAGAAAACTGGCTAAAATATCTACCAGCTCTTCAACTACTATTAGGAACCTGATACAAAAACCCAAGCATGATTCTGGCACAAGTGCAGGAATCTACACTATACCATGTGGGGGGTGTGACAAAGTATATGTAGGGGAAACAGCCAGAACTCTGGACATTAGAATAGCAGAACACAAAAATGCTTGCAGAAATGATGACCGCAAAAACGCATGTGTTCAACATAGAGACGATGTTGGACACCTCATGAAATTCAATGAAGCTAAACTAGTTATTAAAGAAGACGACTTAAGACGGAGAAAATGCATTGAAGCTGCACTAATTTCTGTCAGTAACACTATAAAGCAAAAATCCGGTAGTTACAGTATTTCAAAATTACTAAGCAAGAGGATATTACCCATCCTGGGAACTGGTGTTACTTGATGCCAGCAGGTCCCTCTCTAACCTCACCTCCTTAGTTCCATTACTACTACTACTACTACCACCACCTCTACCCACGCTTCACCTCACCTGACTCCCACCACTATATATATGTGTGTTTTCTTAGTTTTCTCTGTATTAGGACTGAAGAAGCCACTCGTGGCGAAACGTTTCCTTTAATAAATGTCCTGAACTGTACATAAGTGTCTTTTTCCACATCTTGTCGGTATCACCATACCATTTCCTCATTGTCAAGACACAGTACTAGTGATGGACGTTTTATACAGAGACTACCTATGAAAGTAATACATCAAAGGAAGGCAATTAAAGGGCTTAGACTACACCTCACAGTCAACCCCCACAACAAAGAAACACCTGACGCGCGACAATACCGGACTCATAAGAAAAGAGGAACACTGCAGTAGGTCCGCTGGTCCAACTAGACAGGTCCTCACGACATCCCACTAACAAAACATTCTACCCAAGAAATAAGGTTTATTATTTGTCCAATGTATTATTAAACTCTAACCAAATTTTATTAATTATAAATGAATCTAATTTATACAAACCTAAGGAAATATTCATATTATTTTCAAAACTGCTTTTTATGAAACAAGATTCAATTATATTTCTGTCAAGAACATAAGAACATAAGAAAGGAGGAACACTGCAGAAGGCCTGTTGGCCCATACTAGGCAGGTCCTTTACAATTCATCCCACTAACAAACATTTGACCTATCCAATTTTCAATGCTACCCAAGAAATAAGCTCTGATGTGCAAGTCCCACTCAAATCCAACCCATCCCACTCATGTATTTATCCAACCTAAATTTGAAACTACCCAAAGTCCTAGCCTCAATAACCCAACTAGGTAGACTGTTCCATTCACCTACTACCCTATTTCCAAACCAATACTTTCCTATGTCCTTTCTAAATCTAAACTTATCTAATTTAAATCCATTACTGCGGGTTCTCTCTTGGAGAGATATCCTCAAGACCTTGTTAATATCCCCTTTATTAATACCTATCTTCCACTTATACACTTCGATCAGGTCTCCCCTCATTCTTCGTCTAACAAGTGAATGTAACTTAAGAGTCTTCAATCTTTCTTCATAAGGAAGATTTCTAAAGCTATGTATTAATTTAGTCATCCTACGCTGAATGTTTTCTAACGAATTTATGTCCATTCTGTAATATGGAGACCAGAATTGAGCTGCATAATCTAGGTGAGGCCTTACTAATGATGTATAAAGCTGCAGTATGACCTCTGGACTTCTGTTGCTTACACTTCTTGATATAAATCCCAGTAATCTATTTGCCTTATTACGTACGCTTAGGCATTGCTGTCTTGGTTTAAGGTTGCTGCTTACCATAACCCCCAAGTCCTTTTCGCAATCTGTATGGTTAAGTTCTACATTATTTAACTTGTTAGGTAAGACACATATGCAACAGTTAGACAACTTTATTCCGAAACGTTTCGCCTACACAGTAGGCTTCTTCAGTCGAATACAGAAAGTAGGCAGGAACAGTAGAGATGTGAAGACGATGTAATCAGTCCATCACCCTTAAAGTCGTAGAATTTGAGGTTGTCAGTCCCTCGGCCTGGAGAAGTTCAGTTCCATAGTCAGGAACTATCTGAAGATCAAGCGACAGTGCGGAGACTTAAATACTGTCGGAAGGAGAGGTGCAGGGTAGTAGTAGTAGTAGTAGTGAGAGGCAACTGAGAGGTCATGTCCCTCTCAGATCCAACACTTCTCACTTGAAAAGCTTGTCCGAGGTGTTTTCTGTACCAAGATGCCACGTGTTGCAGTGTCTGACAAGATGAACATCAAAATGGTATACAATACCGGACAAGCTTTTCAAGTGAGAAGGGTTGGATCTGAGAGGGACATGACCTCTCAGTTGCCTCTCACTACTACTACTACTACTACCCTGCACCTCTCCTTCCGACAGTATTTAAGTCTCCGCACTGTCGCTTGATCTTCAGATAGTTCCTGACTATGGAACTGAACTTCTCCAGGCCGAGGGACTGACAACCTCAAATTCTACGACTTTAAGGGTGATGGACTGATTACATCGTCTTCACATCTCTACTGTTCCTGCCTACTTTCTGTATTCGACTGAAGAAGCCTACTGTGTAGGCGAAACGTTTCGGAATAAAGTTGTCTAACTGTTGCATATGTGTCTTACCTAACAACCTGTCGGTATTGTATACCATTTTGATGTTCATTATTTAACTTATAAGTGCTAGGGTTATGGACACTCCCGAGCTTCAGAACCTTGCATTTATCTACATTGAACTGCATCTGCCACTTTTCTGACCAAGAGTAGAGTTTGTCTAAATACTCCTGAAGTTCCCTAACATCTACGTTTGAATCAATTATCCTACCTATCTTCGTGTCATCGGCGAATTTGCTCATATCACTAGTAATTCCTTCATCAAGATCATTGATATATATTATAAACAACAACGGGCCCAAGACTGATCCCTGTGGAACGCCACTTGTTACTGATCCCCACTCGGATTTAACCCCATTTATGGACACTCTCTGGAAATAAATGGTATAAAATACCGACACAATGGCAATATAAACACAAATGCAGTATAATGTGATCCTTTATTGACTACGTTTCGCCCACACAGTGGGCTTTTTCAAGTCACAAACAGAACTACCTGGGGTGGAAGGAACGCGAGTATTTATAGTCCGGCTGAGGTCAGGTGAAGAATGCTGCATCTGATGATGTACCGAGTGGGGCTATAGAGTCTAAAAACTTGGGTAGCTTGGAAAGGAGATTGGATAAGTTTGCAGACCTTCTACAGTGTTCTTATGTGGGATAGCGATGAAGAAGTTTCTTGGCAAGTGGTTCAGCTATGTTATAGAAGCCACTATTCTGGTTGAAGTTGTCGGATATAGAAATAAGTGATGATTCCAGGATTCTTCGGTATTGAGTGTTGTCTTCTGTGGCGATAAGTCTTGAGTTTCTGTAGTTTATCAAGTGGTTGTGTGAATTACGGTGTTGTACGCAGGCATTCCTTGTGTCGTCAGACCTGCTTGCATATTGGTGTTCTGAAATACGTGTTTGGAGGTCCCTTGATGTTTCGCCCACGTATAACTTGTTGCAGTCATTACAAGGGATTATGTATACCCCTGCAGAGGATGGAGGCTTGTCCTGCCTACCACTGGTGATGTCCTTGATGGTCGTGGTTGTGGAGGTAGATACTTGGAATGATGTTTTGGCAAAGATGTTGGAAACATGTTTGGCAATGGAGTTGGTGGGAAGGACACTGGTGGGAAGACACTGGGAAGACAGTGGGAAGACACTGCCGAGAAGAGATACATAGTCCTTCCCACCAACTCCATTGCCAAACATGTTTCCAACATCTTTGCCAAAACATCATTCCAAGTATCTACCTCCACAACCACGACCATCAAGGACATCACCAGTAGTAGGCAGGACAAGCCTCCATCCTCTGCAGGGATATACATAATCCCTTGTAATGACTGCAACAAGTTATACGTGGGCGAAACATCAAGGGACCTCCAAACACGTATTTCAGAACACCAATACGCAAGCAGGTCTGACGACACAAGGAATGCCTGCGTACAACACCGTAATTCACACAACCACTTGATAAACTACAGAAACTCAAGACTTATCGCCACAGAAGACAACACTCAATACCGAAGAATCCTGGAATCATCACTTATTTCTATATCTGACAACTTCAACCAGAATAGTGGCTTCTATAACATAGCTGAACCACTTGCCAAGAAACTTCTTCATCGCTATCCCACATAAGAACACTGTAGAAGGTCTGCAAACTTATCCAATCTCCTTTCCAAGCTACCCAAGTTTTTAGACTCTATAACCCCACTCGGTACATCATCAGATGCAGCATTCTTCACCTGACCTCAGCCGGACTATAAATACTCGCGTTCCTTCCACCCCAGGTAGTTCTGTTTGTGACTTGAAAAAGCCCACTGTGTGGGCGAAACGTAGTCAATAAAGGATCACATTATACTGCATTTGTGTTTATATTGCCATGGACACTCTCTGCTTCCTGTCTGTGAGCCATGATTCGATCCACGAGAGCACCCTTCCCCCAATGCCATGAGCTGCTACTTTCTTCAACAGTCTTTGGTGCGGAACTCTATCAAATGCCTTACTAAAATCTAAGTAAATAATATCAAATTCTTTATCGTGGTCAACAGCCTCAAAAGCTTTACTGAAGAAAGTTAATAAATTAGTTAGACAAGACCGGCCTCTTGTGAATCCATGCTGAGTATCATTAATCAAGCTATGCTTATCGAGATGGCTTCTTATAATCTCAGCTATAATTGACTCTAGTAATTTGCCTACAATTGAGGTCAGGCTTATTGGGCGGTAATTTGACGGTAACGACTTGTCCCCTGTTTTAAAAATAGGAATTACATTAGCCATCTTCCACATATCAGACACTGCACCTGTTTGAAGAGATAAATTAAAAATATTAGTTAATGGTTCACAGACTTCCATTTTGCATTCCTTTAGAACCCTTGAAAAAACCTCATCAGGACCCGGTGACTTATTTTGCTTCAGTCTGTCTATCTGCTTCACAACCATTTCACTAGTGACTGTGATGTTACATAATTTATCTTCTTCTGATCCACTATAAAAATTAATTACCGGAATATTATTAGTGTCTTCCTGTGTAAAAACCGAGAGAAAATAATTATTTAAAATCGAGCACATTTCATTCTCTTTGTCAGTAAGATGCCCATAGTTATTTTTAAGGGGACCTATCTTATCTCTGACTTTTGTTCTATAGACCTGGAAAAAACTTTTTGGGTTAGTTTTAGAATCCCTAGCAACTTTAATTTCATAGTCCCTTTTAGCTTTTCTTATCCCCTTTTTAATGTCCCTCTTAATGTCAATATACTGATTCATAAGATGACCCTCGCCTCTTTTGATACGCCTATAAATTCCTTTCTTATGCCCTAGTAGATATTTCAGCCTATTATTCATCCATTTTGGGTCATTTCTATTTGATCTAATTTCCTTATAAGGGATAAACGTTCTTTGAGCAGCATGTATTGTGTTCAGAAAACTGTCATATTGATAGCTCTCTTCGTTACCCCAGTCAACAGATGATAAGTGTTCTCTAAGCCCATCGTAATCTGCTAAGCGAAAATCTGGGACTGTTACTGAGTTATCCCTACTATCATACTTCCATTCAATTCTACATGTAATTGATTTGTGGTCGCTAGCACCCAGTTCCTCTGAAACTTCTAAATTATTAACAAGGGATTCATTGTTTGCCAGAACTAAGTCAAGCAGGTTATTACCCCTTGTAGGTTCTGTCACAAACTGCTTCAAAAAACAATCCTGAACTACTTCTAAGAAATCGTATGATTCTAAATTCCCAGTCAAGAAATTCCAATCAATATGACTAAAGTTAAAGTCTCCTAGAATTACTACATTATCGTGCCTTGTGGCCCTAACAATTTCCTCCCATAGTAGTCTCCCCTGGTCCCTATCTAAATTTGGGGGACGGTATATCACACCTAAAATTAATTTTTCATGTCCCTCTGAAAATTCTATCCAAACAGACTCTGTATGTGTTACTTCAGACTTAATACCCGTTTTTATGCAACAGTTCAAGCGATCTCGGACATACAATGCCACCCCACCCCCCTTCCCGATACTTCTATCTACTTGGAACAATTTAAAACCCTGAATGTGACATTCTGCAGGCATGTCCCGACTTTTTGAATTAAACCACGTCTCAGTAATGGCAAATACATCTATGTTACCTGCACTAGCAACTAGTCTCAACTCGTCCATCTTATTCCTAGCACTGCGACTATTTGTGTAATAAATATTTAATGACCCTCCTATCTCTTTACCCTTCCTGCTCCTTTCTGTTATTCCACTAAACCTATTACTGTCATTGTCAATTAGTGCCACTGGCTTTCCAATATCCTCCTCATTTTGCCTATTACTAGTTCTCCTAGTACTCATGTTACTACCCTGCGACTTCACAGTTTTCCCGCCAAAACCCATACCACTAACTATTCCTAGTTTAAAGACCTAACAGCTCCCTCCACTGCGTTGGCCAGTGCTCCCACCCCACACCTAGACAAGTGAACCCCATCCCTGGCATACATGTCATTTCTGCCATAGAAGAGGTCCCAGTTGTCAATGAATGTTACCGCATTTTCCTTACAGTATTTGTCCAGCCAGCAATTGACACCAATTGCTCTGGACAACCATTCATTTCCAACTCCTCTCCTTGGCAAAATGCCACATATGACAGGTTTCCCACCCTTCTTCCTAATTATCTCTATTGCTGACCTATACCTGCTAATCAGGTCCTCACTCCTACGTCTGCCAACATCGTTGCCTCCAGCACTGAGACAGATAATAGGATTGCTCCCATTACCTCTCATGATGTCATCCAGACGGCTAACAATATCCTTCATCCCAGCCCCAGGAAAACATACTCTCTGCCTCCTACTCCTATCCTTCAAACAGAATGCCCTATCCATGTACCTAATCTGGCTATCCCCAACAACAACAATGTTTTTACCTTCCTTGGCGTCGTCCGTAGTGATGCTCCGAGTAGTCGACTCACATTCGCCAGGTAGCATTACACCACTTGTAGAATTCGTCATGACGTTCTCGATGGTCTTCGTTGGGGTTTCTAGGGATGTCTCACTCACGTCTGCCAATGCTTCCTTGGTGCTCGTTGTGGCATTCCCAGTAGAACACTCACATTCGTCAGGTAGCACCGAGAATGAGTTGGAAGTTTCCACGGCAGTCTTCTGGTTTCTCGTTGTTTCTGCCTCTCCAACCGTTTTCTTAATCTTCAGCTTGGTTCCATGTTGCCCGGCCACTGACCAAGCTCCCCTCTTAACCTGGGGACTCACAACAGGTGGATTACTACGAATCCTCTTGTTCTCCTCCGTTAATCGCCGTATCTCCAGTTTAGCAACTCTGAGTTCTTCTCTCAGCTGCTGGTAAAGCTGCTCAAGAGAGGGCATCCTGGTTCAGATTCACAGAGACACACAAATAGGTCTTCACAGAGCTAAGTACACGTCACCACTGAGCTAAGTACACGTCACCACTGAGCTAAGTACACGTCACCACTGAGCTAAGTACACGTCACCACTCGAAGCTAAGTACACGTCACCACTCGAACCATGGACTTGCTTGATACAACTTTCTCAACTTTTTGAAAATCAATTGGATGGTTAAAATTTCTCACATGAATAAATAGAGCATTGGAATCTTGTCCAGTTCTAATGCTATATTTATGTTGTTTTAATCTAAGTTCGAGATTTTTACCAGTTTGACCGTAATAAACTTTATCGCAAATTTTACAAGGAATCTTATAGACACATCCATCAGCATTTTGGGGGGAATTCTTTGTCAAAAGTTTTTTTTACTGTATCAAGATTTTTAAAAACAACTTTAATATTAAAAGTCTTAAGAAGAGATGGCATATCAACCTAGTTTTCATGGTAAGGGAGAACCAACATATTTGTAGGTAAATAAGGTTGGTTGTCCCTTTTTGGAATGTAAAAAGTATTTCTAGCAATTTTAAATGATTTATCAATTACATTTCTCGGGTATTTCAGATCATTGGTTATTTCATAAATTTTGGATATTTATTCATCTATGAACTCAGGACTACAAATACGTAAAGCTCTCAAAAACATTGATGAGAAAACAGACAGTTTAACTCTATCTTGATGGGAAGAATAATAGTGTACATAGGAACAGTTATTTGTAGGTTTTCTGTAAATTTTAAATTTGAATTCATTATTACTCTTAATAATTAAAACATCTAGAAAAGGCAATGAGTTATTTTCCTCAAACTCAACAGTAAAGTTTATAGAAATTTTCTGTAAATTTAAAATTTACAGAAAACCTACAAATAACTGTTCCTATGTCCACTATTATTCTTCCCATCAAGATAAAGTTAAACTGTCTGTTTTCTCATCAATGTTTTTGAGAGCTTTACGTATTTGTAGTCCAGAGTTCATAGATGAAGAAATATCCAAAATTTATGAAATAACCAATGATCTGAAATACCCGAGAAATGTAATTGATAAATCATTTAAAATTGCTAGAAATACTTTTTACAACCCAAAAAGGGACAACTAACCTTATTCAACTAAAAATATGTTGGTTCTCCCTTATCATGAAAACTTGGTTGATATGCCTTCTCTTCTTAAGACTTTTAATATTAAAGTTGTATTTAAAAATCTTGATACAGTAAAAAAACTTTTGATAAAGAATTCCCCCCAAAATGCTGATGGATGTGTCTATAAGATTCCTTGTAAAATTTGCGATAAAGTTTATTACGGTCAAACTGGTAAAAATCTCGAACTTAGATTAAAACAACATGAATATAGCATTAGAACTGGACAAGATTCCAGTGCTCTATTTATTCATGTAAGAAATTTTAACCATCCAATTGATTTTCAAAAAGTTGAGAAAGTTGTATCAAGCAAGTTGACAGAAATATAATTGAATCTTGTTTCATAAAAAGCAGTTTTGAAAATAATATGAATATTTCCTGAGGTTTATATAAATTAGACTCATTTATAATTAATAAAATTTGGTTAGAGTTTAATAATACATTGGACAAATAATAAACCTTATTTCTTGGGTAGAATATTTTGTTAGTGGGATGTCGTGAGGACCTGTCTAGTTGGACCAGCGGACCTACTGCAGTGTTCCTCTTTTCTTATGAGTCCGGTATTGTCGCGCGTCAGGTGTTTCTTTGTTGTGGGGGTTGACTGTGAGGTGTAGTCTAAGCCCTTTAATTGCCTTCCTTTGATGTATTACTTTCATAGTTCCTTGACAATGTGAGTAGTCACGAAAGCGCTTGGAATTTCACTATTCTTTCACAGTGGTTGTTTTGCATGCATATATATATATATATATATATATATATATATATATATATATATATATATATATATATATATATATATATATATATATATATATATATATATATATATATATATATATATATATATATATATATATATATATATATATATATATATATATATATATATATATATATATATATATATATATATATATACCTGGATGACTTCACTCTGGCAGGTACTGAAGAGTCCCTCGTGGGGGACCTACAACTGGTGAAAACACAGGGAGAAGACTGGGACTCATCCTCAATCCCTCCAAGTGTGAAATCATCACAGCTAACCAGGAAACAATCAATGCTGTGCGAAGAATCCTCCCAGAAGTCTCAACTACAACTCCGTCCAACAGTACCCTCTTGGGGGCACCGCTGGGTCACCAGGCCATCGATACTGTCCTCAGGGACAAATTGAATGACCTGATGAGAATGGAGGAGAGAATAAGCGATCTTGATGCCCATGATGCTCTGTATCTCCTCACAAGGTGTCTTACTATGCCAAGACTCACTTACTTCTTGAGGTGTGCACCCTCTTTTGACAACCCAACACTCGATGAATATGACGCACACCTGAGATCAACTTTTAAGAAGGCACTGAACCTGTCACTAGAGGATGAGCAATGGGATCAGGCAACACTCCCAGTGCGACTGGGAGGTATAGGGGTGCGTAAAGCAACGCATGTTGCTTTACCTGCTTTTCTGTCTTCGTGTTTGGCTTCCAGTGCGTTAGTCAAGAAGATAGTGCCCGAACGCTTGAGAGACTTGGTAGGAGCTCAAGACCCCAGGTTTACTGAAGCAGCGATTCGGTGGGACACCCTTACAGACTCCTCCAGTAGACCAGCTCCTCCCAAACAGCACAAACAGTCCCACTGGGACAAACCGATCATGGAAAAAATCGCCAACACAATGCTCTCCAATGCTTCAGAAAAGAACAAAGCTCGTCTCCTGGCAGTGAAGGCACCACACTCAGGAGATTTCCTGTTAGCTGTTCCCAATTCCTCCCTGGGCACCCGTCTCGACCCACAGGCCATTCGGATTGGTGTTGCTCTTCGCCTAGCCGCCCCCATCCTCACCGAACATAGGTGTATTTGCGGCATGGCGACAGCTGATCAATTCGGACTTCATGGTCTCGTGTGCCACACAGCAGAAGGGAAGTATGTCAGACATGAGGAGATCAATGACATAATAAAGAGAAGCCTCGCCACAGCCCGTTGCCCAGCTCAGCGGGAACCCCAAGTACAGAGGTCTGATGGAAGTCAAAAGCGTCCTGATGGAGCCACTATGCTACCCTGGAAGGATGGAAAGCAGATTGCCTGGGACTACACCTGTGCTGCCACATTGGCAGACACCTACTTGCCATACTCTGTAGTGGAAGGGGGTGGAGCTGCCAGCCACAGGGAGACCCAGAAGATCCGAAAATATGAAGACCTTTCCCCCTTGCTATAACTTCATTCCAATAGGGTCGGAGACCCTTGGAGCATGGGGCAAGTGTGCTCTAAAGTTCCTCAAAGAGCTGGGTGAAAAGCTCATCATAGAAACCAAGGACCACAGGGCAACCAGCTTCCTCTTTCAGAGACTCAGTGTTGCGATCCAGAGAGGAAATGCCTGCAGCATTCTGGGCACGCGGCCCACCACAGGGGAGCTGGACGAAGTATTCGAGATGTAGCTCTGAGTTACCTATGTTGTTTTACTTTCTGTTGTATTTTTGTGAATGTTTGGCCAATGTATTTTGTCTTTAAATAAAACATACTTGAAATATAGGGGGTGGTAGGAGAAAATTCTCAAACAGATTCAGGGAGAACCTTGAGTTTTCCCTGAAGCAAGTTTATTCTTTTCTCTGAGGATGAGGGTCCCCATAACAGTTCTAGAGGTGGTACCTCCCTATATTTATATATATATATATATATATATATATATATATATATATATATATATATATATATATATATATATATATATGTAAAACTGGACATTTAGCAAGAACTCATTTAAAATTAAGTCCTTTCTGAAATTTTCTCTTATACGTTTAAAGATACATTTTTTTCATTAATATTAATGTAAAAAATTTTAATTTTGCACCAAAAGAATCTTAGAAAACTTACCTAACCTTATTATAACAAGAGCAATTTATTTTAGCCTAACCCAACAAAATATATTTTAGATTTGTTTACAATAATTTAATACCAAACAAACACAGTGAAATAAATTTTTTTCGTTAGGTTCAGAATGATTTTGGCGAAATTATTGCATAAACAAATTTTCGCTTGTCCTATATGGCAAGATGAGCGTTGCTATTTAAGCCAAGATCGCAAGTTCTGCCTATTCGGCACGACATATATATAGATATATTAAGAAGGCACTGAACCTGTCACTAGAGGATGAGCAATGGGATCAGGCAACCCTCCCAGTGCGACTGGGAGGTATAGGGGTGCGTAAAGCAACGCATGTTGCTTTACATGCTTTTCTGTCTTCGTGTTTGGCTTCCAGTGCATTAGTCAAGAAGATAGTACCCGAACACTTGAAAGACGTGGTAGGAGCTCAAGACCCCAGGTTTACTGAAGCAGCGATTCAGTGGGACACCCTTACAGACTCCTCCAGTAGACCAGCTCCTCCCAAAGAGCACAAACAGTCCCACTGGGACAAACCGATCATGGAAAAAATCGCCAGCACAATGCTCTCCAATGCTTCAGGAAAGGGCAAAGCTCGTCTCCTAGCAGTGAAGGCACCACACTCAGGAGATTTCCTGTTAGCTGTTCCCAATTCCTCCCTGGGCACCCGTCTCGACCCACAGGCCATTCGGATTGGTGTTGCTCTTCGCCTAGCCGCCCCCATCCTCACCGAACATCGGAGTATTTGCGGCAGGGCGACAGCTGATCAATTCGGACTTCATGGTCTCGTGTGTCACACAGCAGAAGGGAAGTATACCAGACATGAGGAGGTCAATGACATCATAAAGAGAAGCCTCGCCACAGCCCGTTGCCCAGCTCAACGGGAACCCCAAGTACAGAGGTCTGATGGAAGTCAAAAGCGTCCTGATGGAGCCACTATGCTACCCTGGAAGGATGGAAAGAAGATTGCCTGGGACTACACCTGTGCAGCCACATTGGCAGACACCTACTTGCCATACTCTGTAGTGGAAGGGGGTGGAGCTGCCAGCCACAGGGAGACCCAGAAGATCCGAAAATATGAAGACCTTCCCCCTTGCTATAGCTTCATTCCAATAGGGTAGGAGACCCTTGGAGCATGGGGCATGTGTGCTCTAAAGTTCCTCAAAGAGCTGGGTGAAAAGCTCATCATAGAAACCAAGGACCACAGGGCAACCAGCTTCTTCTTTCAGAGACTCAGTGTTGCGATCCAGAGAGGAAATGCCTGCAGCATTCTGGGCACG
>NC_091294.1:72823498-72870998 GCF_038502225.1 Cherax quadricarinatus | reverse complement strand
AGGAGAGCTTTCTGAAAAAATGGAGAAAGAGCTCTCTGTGAAATTGGAAAGGAGGTTGGAGCAGGAAACAAAGAATTGGGAGGCACAAGTCGAAACTGCAGTAGCCAAGATAAGGGTCCTAGAAGTTGAGATAAATAGGCTGGAGCGAGTTACAGGGGCAGTGACCAGAGAAGACACAGCATATGAAGCTGCGAGGCTGAACAGGAAGGAAGGAATTATGAATTATGCTAAGGTCACATCAATCTGCCAAGGAGGACCAAGGAGTGAAAGGGAAGATCAGCTGGTTGCAGATGGAGAGGGTGATAGGTCGAATGCTGAGGCACAACAAGGCTATCAAGAGCCACTGGAAAAATCAAGGGAGAAACTGACCACATACAGGCAGGATCCAGAGTCACAGAGGGTGAGGCAATGGGAGGAAGAAAGGGCAAAATCAGTGTTTATCCATGGGCTTCAGGAGAGAGAGGAAAGGACACACACTGAAAGGAAGCAGGAAGAAGGAAAGGAGATTGAGAAAATCATCACGGAAATAGGTGAAGAGATGGACGAGATTGTAAATTTTCAGAAAATAGGGGGGTACTCGAAGGGGAGAAACCGACCAATCAAGCTGATTCTCAGGACGGAAACAGTGCGGAACAGGATCCTCCAAGAGAAACCACGATTGAAATACTCGGAAGAGTACAAGAGGGTGTTCCTAGACAGAGACAGAACAAAATCAGAACGACAGCAGCTGAGGGAGAGGACAAAAAAACGAAAGGAGCTAGGAAAAGAGACAAGGAGGGAATCAGCAGAGGTCAGTCAGAGCAGGACAGAACAGCAAGGGCAAGCACACACACAACTACTCTCAGAACCATACAACCTATCACACCATCCCAACACACACTACAATCCATACCCACAGCCTCCACCCAACATCGAGCTATAGAATCCCACAGTATGCCACCAGGTCTCCCACCCCCACAGGCCCCCCAAACCACAGTGTTGGAAAGGAAACTGAAGGTATGGTACACAAACGCTGATGGAATAACAAATAAGTGGGAGGAGTGGCACGAAAGGGTCAAAGAAGCATCACCGGACATCATAGCTCTTACAGAAACCAAGCTTACAGGTATGATAACAGATGCCATCTTTCCAACGGGATACCAAATCCTGAGGAAAGACAGAGGGAACAGGGGGGGTGGAGGAGTGGCGTTGCTGATCAAAAATCGCTGGAATTTTGATGAGCTGGAGAGAGGAGATAGCGGAGAAGAAAGTGATTACATAGTGGGAACACTTCACTCTGGAGGTCCCAAGGTGGTAATAGCAGTGATGTATAACCCACCACAGAACAGCAGGAGGCCAAGGCAAGAGTACGACGAGAGCAATAGAGCGATGGTTGACACACTGGCTAGAGTGGCCAGAAGAGCTCATGCATGCAGGGCAAAGCTCCTGATCATGGGTGACTTTAACCACAAGGAGATCGATTGGGAGAACTTGGACCCACATGGGGGCCAAGATACATGGAGGGCTAAGATGATGGAGGTGGTACTGGAGAACTTCATGTACCAACACGTAAGGGACACTACAAGAGAGAGAGGAGAGGATGAACCAGCAAGGCTGGACTTAGTATTCACCTTCAGTAGTGCAGATATCGAGGACATCGCATATGAAAGACCCCTTGGGGCCAGTGACCATGTGGTTTTAAGCTTCGAATACACAGTAGAGCTACAAGTGGAGGGAGAAGCAGGAAGGCCAGGACGAATGAAGCCAAACTACAAGAAAGGGGACTACACAGGAATGAGGAACTACCTGAACGGGGTTCAGTGGAACAGAGAACTGGCAGGGAAGCCAGTTAATGAGATGATGGAATATGTAGCAACAAAATGCAAGGAGGCTGAGGAGAGGTTTGTACCCAAGGGTAACAGGAGTAATGAAAAAGCCAGGATGAGCCCATGGTTTACCCAAAGGTGCAGGGAGGCAAAAACCAAGTGTGCTAGGGAATGGAAGAAATATAGAAGGCAAAGGACCCAGGAGAATAAGGAGAACAGTCGTAGAGCCAGAAACGAATATGCACAGATAAGAAGGGAGGCCCAAAGACAATATGAAAATGACATAGCAGCGAAAGCCAAATCTGACCCGAAACTGTTGTACAGCCACATCAGGAGGAAAACAACAGTCAAGGACCAGGTAATCAGGCTAAGGAAGGAAGGAGGAGAGACAACAGGAAATGACCGTGAAGTATGTGAAGAACTCAACAAGAGATTCAAAGAAGTGTTCACAGAGGAGACAGAAGGGACTCCAGAAAGACGGAGAGGTGGGGCACACCACCAAGTGCTGGACACAGTGCACACAACCGAGGAAGAAGTGAAGAGGCTTCTGAGTGAGCTAGATACCTCAAAGGCAATGGGGCCAGATAACATCTCCCCATGGGTATTGAGAGAGGGAGCAGAGGCGCTATGTGTACCCCTAACAACAATATTCAATACATCTATCGAAACAGGGAGATTGCCTGAGGCATGGAAGACAGCAAATGTAGTCCCAATCTTTAAAAAAGGAGACAGACATGAAGCACTAAACTACAGACCAGTGTCACTGACATGTATAGTATGCAAAATCATGGAGAAGATTATCAGGAGAAGAGTGGTGGAACACCTAGAAAGGAATGATCTCATCAACAGCAGCCAGCATGGTTTCAGGGACGGGAAATCCTGTGTCACAAACCTACTGGAGTTCTATGACATGGTGACAGCAGTAAGACAAGAGAGAGAGGGGTGGGTGGATTGCATTTTCTTGGACTGCAAGAAGGCGTTTGACACAGTTCCACACAAGAGATTGGTGCAAAAACTGGAGGACCAAGCAGGGATAACAGGGAAGGCACTACAATGGATCAGGGAATACTTGTCAGGAAGACAGCAGCGAGTCATGGTACGTGGCGAGGTGTCAGAGTGGGCACCTGTGACCAGCGGGGTCCCGCAGGGGTCAGTCCTAGGACCAGTGCTGTTCCTGGTATTTGTGAACGACATGACGGAAGGAATAGACTCTGAGGTGTCCCTGTTTGCAGATGACGTGAAGTTGATGAGAAGAATACACTCGATCGAAGACCAGGCAGAACTACAAAGGGATCTGGACAGGCTGCAGACCTGGTCCAGCAATTGGCTCCTGGAGTTCAATCCCACCAAGTGCAAAGTCATGAAGATTGGGGAAGGGCAAAGAAGGCCGCAGACGGAGTACAGTCTAGGGGGTCAGAGACTACAAACCTCACTCAAGGAAAAAGATCTTGGGGTGAGTATAACACCAGGCACATCTCCTGAAGCGCACATCAACCAAATAACTGCTGCAGCATATGGGCGCCTAGCAAACCTCAGAACAGCATTCCGACATCTTAATAAGGAATCGTTCAGGACCCTGTACACCGTATACGTTAGGCCCATATTGGAGTATGCGGCACCAGTTTGGAACCCACACCTAGCCAAGCACGTAAAGAAACTAGAGAAAGTGCAAAGGTTTGCAACAAGACTAGTCCCAGAGCTAAGAGGTATGTCCTACGAGGAGAGGTTAAGGGAAATCAACCTGACGACACTGGAGGACAGGAGAGATAGGGGGGACATGATAACGACATACAAAATACTGAGGGGAATTGACAAGGTGGACAAAGACAGGATGTTCCAGAGATTGGACACAGTAACAAGGGGACACAGTTGGAAGCTAAAGACACAGATGAATCACAGGGATGTTAGGAAGTATTTCTTCAGCCACAGAGTAGTCAGTAAGTGGAATAGTTTGGGAAGCGATGTAGTGGAGGCAGGATCCATACATAGCTTTAAGCAGAGGTATGATAAAGCTCACGGCTCGGGGAGAGTGACCTAGTAGCGATCAGTGAAGAGGCGGGGCCAGGAGCTCGGACTCGACCCCCGCAACCTCAACTAGGTGAGTACAACTAGGTGAGTACACACACAAACACACACACACACACACACACACACAAACACACACACACACACACACACACAAACACACACACACACACACACACACACAAACACACACACACACACACACACACACACACACACACACACACACACACACACACACACACAAACACACACACACACACACACACACACACACACACACACACAACAACACACACACACACACACACACACACACACACACACACAAACACACACACACACACACACACACACACACACACACACACACACACACACACACACACAAACACACACACACACACACACACACACACACACACACACACACACAAACACACACACACACACACACACACACACACACACAACACACACACACACACACACACACACACACACACACACACAAACACACACACACACACACACACACACACACACACACACACACACACACACACACACACACACAGATGCTGTGAAGTTAATGAGGATAATTAAATCATGTAAAGTAAAAGGACACAAGTACAACTAATGTGACATTTTATTGTGGCAACGTTTCGCTCTCCAGGAGCTTTGTCAAGCCGATACGGCTTGACAAAGCTCCTGGAGAGCGAAACGTTGCCACAATAAAATGTCACATTAGTTGCACTCGTGTCCTTTTACTTTACATATTGTCGGTAATTCTACCAACATTATTAGAATTAAATCAGACGAGGATCAGGCAGGACTTCAAAGAGACCTGGACAGACTGGACACCTGGTCCAGCAACTGGCTTCTCGAATTTAACCCCGCCAAATGCAGTCATGAAGATCGGGGAAGGGCAAAGAAGATCACAAACAGAGTATAGGCTACGTGGCCAAAGACTGCAAACCTCACCCAAGACACTACACCGTGTACGTCAGGCCCATACTGGAGTATGCTGCACCAGTTTGGATCCCACACCTGGCCAAGCACGTCAAGAAATTAGAGAGAGTACAAAGGTTTGCGACAACTTTAGTTCCAGAGCTGAAGGGAATGTCCTACGAAGGAAGGTTAAAGGAAATCGGCCTGACGACACTGTAGGACAGGAGGGTTAGGGAAGACATGATGACGACATACAAAATACTGCGTGAAATAGACAAGGTGGACAGAGACAGGATGTTCCAGAGATGGGACACACAAACAAGGGGTCACAATTGGAAGTTGAAGACTCAAATGAGTGAAAGGGATGTTAGTAAGTATTTCTTCAGTCATAGAGTAGTCAGGAAGTGGAATAGTCTAGCAAGTGATGTAGTGGAGGCAGGAACCATACATAGCTTTAAGACGAGATATGATAAAGCTCATGGAGCAGGGAGAGAGAGGACCTAGTGGCGTTCAGTGAAGAGGCGGGGCCTCTTCACTGAATTAGGTGAATTAGGTGAGTACACACATGCACACAGACACACACAGACACACACAGACAGACAGACAGACACACACACACACACACACACACACACACACACACACACACACACACACACACAAGACAAGAGAGAGAGGGGTGGGTGGATTGCATTTTCTTGGACTGCAAGAAGGCGTTTGACACAGTTCCACACAAGAGATTGGTGCAAAAACTGGAGGACCAAGCAGGGATAACAGGGAAGGCACTACAATGGATCAGGGAATACTTGTCAGGAAGACAGCAGCGAGTCATGGTACGTGGCGAGGTGTCAGAGTGGGCACCTGTGACCAGCGGGGTCCCGCAGGGGTCAGTCCTAGGACCAGTGCTGTTTCTGGTATTTGTGAACGACATGACGGAAGGAATAGACTCTGAGGTGTCCCTGTTTGCAGATGACGTGAAGTTGATGAGAAGAATACACTCGATCGAAGACCAGGCAGAACTACAAAGGGATCTGGACAGGCTGCAGACCTGGTCCAGCAATTGGCTCCTGGAGTTCAATCCCACCAAGTGCAAAGTCATGAAGATTGGGGAAGGGCAAAGAAGGCCGCAGACGGAGTACAGTCTAGGGGGTCAGAGACTACAAACCTCACTCAAGGAAAAAGATCTTGGGGTGAGTATAACACCAGGCACATCTCCTGAAGCGCACATCAACCAAATAACTGCTGCAGCATATGGGCGCCTAGCAAACCTCAGAACAGCATTCCGACATCTTAATAAGGAATCGTTCAGGACCCTGTACACCGTATACGTTAGGCCCATATTGGAGTATGCGGCACCAGTTTGGAACCCACACCTAGCCAAGCACGTAAAGAAACTAGAGAAAGTGCAAAGGTTTGCAACAAGACTAGTCCCAGAGCTAAGAGGTATGTCCTACGAGGAGAGGTTAAGGGAAATCAACCTGACGACACTGGAGGACAGGAGAGATAGGGGGGACATGATAACGACATACAAAATACTGAGGGGAATTGACAAGGTGGACAAAGACAGGATGTTCCAGAGATTGGACACAGTAACAAGGGGACACAGTTGGAAGCTAAAGACACAGATGAATCACAGGGATGTTAGGAAGTATTTCTTCAGCCACAGAGTAGTCAGTAAGTGGAATAGTTTGGGAAGCGATGTAGTGGAGGCAGGATCCATACATAGCTTTAAGCAGAGGTATGATAAAGCTCACGGCTCGGGGAGAGTGACCTAGTAGCGATCAGTGAAGAGGCGGGGCCAGGAGCTCGGACTCGACCCCCGCAACCTCAACTAGGTGAGTACAACTAGGTGAGTACACACACACACACACACACACACACACACTCTCTCTCTCTCTCTCTCTCTCTCTCTCTCTCTCTCTCTCTCTCTCTCTCGTTAATTTACTTAAACAACAGCAGGAAAGTTTTTATATCTCTGAAGTAATATTTTCCTACGTGACAAATATGCTACGGGAAAAATTCATGGGAGTTTTGTGTTGAAACCCACATTTTACTCACAAGTTTCTGCCTTTTAGGCAGCTCCACTCTCTGGAAGGAAGAGAAACGAGGCTGTTACGTTGGAAGTTGTTCTGCTTTACTGCTTTCAAAGTATATTGCGGGACGCCGGTGATTGTTTGCGACCATCGCTTGTCGTACTATGTTGGCTTCAGGCCAGAGATAAGGAGTGTTGTGTGTCGGTCGGTTGTGCACGTTTGGGGAGGTTGATGTCTGGTTACTGGGGCTACTCCTCTTATCCGGTAACTGATCGTTTTGAATCCTCCATTGCATCCTTTCCCAGTGGGTTATCGTATGATCCACGCTGCAAGCACGTTGAGGATCTGATAGCCTTCCCTGCCATTGTAATCTGTCTAGTCGACCAGAACACTGTAACAGTCAAAACCATAAGTTGTTTGGTAAGTTTGCCGGCGCCTATGATATTCCTACTCTAGGAGTTCCTTCCTTCAGTGACAATCCTTTGTTCCCACTGTGTGGCACAGTGCCAGTCTGGTGTCAGTTCAGTAACCACCACCAGGAATCAGCCTCATAATTCCTTGGCCTCCCTTTCCCCAATGGCCAAGAGGTAGGAGAGGGGGAAGAGAAGAGGGGGAAATACTCAGAGGAGGGGTGGGGGGAGGTGGAGTTAGAGAGTAAGGGCGAGGAGAGTTTCTGTCTAGTATTGACGTTGCCTCATGACCTTTGGAGGGAGTTGACCAGGTCCTCTTTTCAACATTGTCACAGGACTTGATTCCCAGACTCATCGTTCCTCTTCTCCGTATTTTTTTCTTGTTTCGCCTCCTTATTTTAACCCGTCGTTCCTGGTGCGTCTCATGTCAATATGCTATTCTACATACTTGATCCATCACAATGCTGAAACCTAGCCACCAAACCGAACACAAGACCAACTAATTGCTGAGCACTTAATTGATAATGCTACTTCTGGGGAGGTTGTTACTGACTACGGTGTGGTAGGACGATCAGTGTGTATGTGTGTGTGTAGTCACCTGTATGTGGTTGCAAAGGTGGAGCTGCTGGCCCCTGGTATATATGCATGTGAGGAATAGGGGTTGGAATGATTGTGAGTAAAATGAAGTTTGTATGCACGTGTATGTGTGTGTGAGACTGAATGTAATTCGTGTTATGGAAAGTGATTATGAGGTGAAGTGATTGAGAGTGTGAGATGATATGTAATTGTGAGATAAAGTTTAACTGTGTGAAGAAATATGAGTTAGATACAGTGTGAGTGTGTGATGGAGGGCGAGTGTGTCTGTAAGATGGTCCACAACTGTAAACATCATAATACCACCCCTTAACCTCCTCGCATACGGCACCTTTAACCACTACCAGACCATCTCCAGCCAGCTGATTGTAGCTCCTCTGTGTATGATTGAAAAAAGCTTCGTTTCACTGGTCTTATGCAAATAAAGATTTTTACGACCGTCGATAACACATGCCGGCCGTACAGCCAATTTCCTACTAGCCAAAGACGTCAGAATGACAGTGTTGGCTGTTGTACATGTCGGGTAAGCAAAAAGATGTGGAGCCTCAAAAACAGTACTGGCTCGAGTTGGCACATAACCATGACTGGAACAGTACACAAATAACTACTACTACTAGCAGTAGTAGTACTACTACTACCACCTTCCCCCCTCTCTTATAAATACTGGCTCCCTTCCCTTTATGCTTTTGTGTGATTAGTTAATGTTTGAAGTCGAACCGAAATGTCTTCATAAGTTTTTTATTCTTCCGGGTTTTTTGGTATATAGCATAACCCTGGTCAGTGTGTAGGCTCTTGGAAGCTTCTCCTGATACCCTATAACCAGCTCTTCCTTGCAACAGCACCCTTATCTTTCCCTATATTTCACTCAAGCACTGAACATCAAATAATCTATAAACCCATTTTTCTGTCGGGACTGATACACCCAAACTCAAAGCCGCCCACTCCTAAGATACCGCCAAATTTTTCCTCTTGGGAAAAAGGCCAGTGACTCCGACAACCAGAAAAGCACTGCATACTTTCTTGCTGTACGCCAGTAAAAGTCAGTATCAGTCAGTTGGGCAATAAACAGGGAGAGAACTACATCCGTCTTCTTCTGTGAAGAGTGATACACACCTCTGTGCACATCCCCACACGAATAATTTCATCGTTCACTCGTGAATATAAAATTGTTTCTAGAGAATTCGCCAAAGCTAAGTTTATACCTTTAAATGGCTCTGAACAACTACAGTGACTCTAGGATTATACAAATTCACCCTTCAGAACAAAGGCTTAATCCAGAGCAAATGATTAATCCAACTTTCTGAGCTGACAGGATTTTCTAATGTTTTGTCACCTGACGATGTCTACAAGACTATTAGACTCCACCTGTATGGTGAATCTGTCTGTGCTCTAAAGGAGGAATGACTGTGAAATCGTATCCATTGCAGTTGGCAGTTCTCTTCTCCACAGTCTTATTTCAGGTATAGCTCTGTGATTACTCAGTAGGCCAGGATGTAACTAGTACCTTTCTGAAACACACACAACCTGAAGCAGCAGTTCATCTAGTTTCTGAAAGAAGGCAGTCTAGCTAACACAATTACATCCCTACTAGAACTCATTTTAGAAAAAATAATTGAGTATTCAGCATTTCTAATATAATTCCTAAACAAATCGACATGCGAAAGAATTTTCTTACAGTATTAACCATCGATCATATAACAAGAGCAACCACCGCCATTGAGCTTTGCGACAGTATTATCCCAGATGCTCTCCCTGGCTCAGACACCATCAACTTAGCCCAAGGGAAAAACGCATCGCTTTTTACTTGCTGTAGTCCACCCTTATGTTTTGGTCATACCAGCCACCGACCAGTCCATTAAATCCAAAATTAATAGACTCTTCTAACCATAGCAATAATGAAGAATTCTGGATTTAATGAACCTTGTCCATTCCTTCCAAATTTTGTATTGATGTTGGCAGAATTACCGACAATAAGTTAGGTAAAACGACACAAGTACAGCTAATGTAACATTTTATTGTGGCAACGTTTCGCTCTCCAGGAGCTTGATAAAGCCCCTGGAGAGCGAAATGTTGCCACAATAAAATGTCACATTAGTTGCACCTGTGTCCTTTCACCTAACACTTCCTAATTTTGTTAAGCCACAGATTGTGTTCGTTAAATCTAAAATCCTCTAAATGGGGTCCATTAAATTCGCAGTCTTCTTAGCCATTTGTAATTACTTCTAAAATGTTACATAGTTACTGCCTCGACCACGTCCACATTAGCTTCATGGGACTGAAAAAGTTTTTCTTACTATCCCTGTAAATAATGTGTGTTTTTTTTTTAGCTTCCATTTGTTGCCGTTTACCTGGTCTTCGCGTTTAAAAAAGTTTGTCTTAATTCAGGCAGTCACTGCCTCTGAGCTTCGTGTCTTCCGCAGTCATATCTTTGCAATTCTCTTTATCTAAGTCTCGTTAACCTCACGTCGCTTAGTCTCTCCTCAGACTGTAACTCACCATTCCACTAGTTCTGTGACTAGTCTGGATGAAAAATCTTCGATACCTACCGTACTTCTTAACGTGCTTCATAAGGTGATGGCTCCTCACTGGTGCTGAGAATTGTAAAATCTTCTTGAGCCAACTTAAAGAAGAGCTTAATGAAAAATGAATATCCATGCATTTCCTTCCATCTCATCCTATTGTGATCCATTCAGCGACAAACGAAGGCACCTCTTATTCAGCTCGCCAAATAACAAACGAAGCAGAGAATAGTAACACTTCCAACAAGCTGCCCTGTAGTCATCTCCTCCCGCCTGGTACCACTGACACACAAACATTAGCTAATGTTATTGCGACAGCATCAATTTCCTCGGGAGGTTGAAGATTCATGATTGCCTCGTACGAGTGAGTTGTTAGTAAATGTGTGAGGGAAGAGGAGGGGTGAGGTGGAGAGGGAGTTCTAAGTAGGTCAGTTTATGTATTGTTATTTACTTTAGTAATGGATGGGTATTGCCATAATGTATGAAGTTGGTGAGGGTTTGAGAAGAGTTGGTGAATTAGTAGGTGTGGTGTGAGATAGCAAGCATTGTTGATTACTGAGTCAGTCGATAATTATATTATTTCATATGATATATATATATATGTCGTGCCGAATAGGCAGAACTTGCGATCTTGGCTTAAATAGCAACGCTCATCTTGCCATATAGGACAAGTGAAAATTTGTGTATGCAATAATTTAGTCAAAATCATTATGAACCTAACGAAAAAAATCTATTTCACTGTGTTTGCTTAGTATTAAATTATTGTAAACAAATCTAAAATATATTTAGTTGGGTTAGGCTAAAATAAATTGCTCTTGTTATAATAAGGTTAGGTAAGTTTTCTAAGTTACTTTTGGTGCAAAATTAAAAAAAATTATATTAACGTTAATGAAAAAAATATATCTTTAAACGTATAAGAGAAAATTTTGGAAAGGACTTAATTTTAAATGAGTTCTTGCTAATTGACCAGTTTTACATATTCGGCACGACACATATATATATATATATATATATATATATATATATATATATATATATATATATATATATATATCGTGCCGAAAGTAAAACTTGAGATTTTAGCTTAAATAGCAACACTCTTCTTGCCGAATAAGGAAAGCGAAAATTTGTATGCAATTATTTTGCAAAAATCATGCACTGGTCAGGGAGGTATACCATCTTTTAGGAGTGAAGAAGAGCAGAATGTAAGTGTGGTGGAAGTACGTGAGGCATTACGTAGAATGAAAGGGGGTAAAGCAGCTGGAACTGAAGGGATCATGACAGAAATGTTAAAAGCAGGGGGGGATATAGTGTTGGAGTGGTTGGTATTTTTGTTTAATAAATGTATGAAAGAGGGGAAGGTACCTAGGGATTGGCGGAGAGCATGTATAGTCCCTTTATATAAAGGGAAAGGGGACAAAAGAGATTGTAAAAATTATAGAGGAATAAGTTTACTGAGTATACCAGGAAAAGTATACGGTAGGGTTATAATTGAAATAATTAGAGGTAAGACAGAATGTAGGTTTGCGGATGAGCAAGGAGGTTTCAGAGTGGGTAGGGGATGTGTAGATTAAGTGTTTACATTGAAGCATATATGTGAACAGTATTTAGATAAAGGTAGGGAAGTTTTTATTGCATTTATGGATTTAGAAAAGGGATATGATAGAGTGGATAGGGGAGCAATGTGGCAGATGTTGCAAGTTTATGGAATAGGTGGTAAGTTACTAAATGCTGTAAAGAGTTTTTATGAGGATAGTGAGGCTCAGGTTAGGGTGTGTAGAAGAGAGGGAGAATACTTCCCGGTAAAAGTAGGTCTTAGCCAGGGATGTGTAATGTCACCATGGTTGTTTAATATATTTATAGATGGGGTTGTAAAAGAAGTAAATGCTAGGGTGTTCGGGAGAGGGGTGGGATTAAATTTTGGGGAATCAAATACAAAATGGGAATTGACACAGTTACTTTTTGCTGATGATACTGTGCTTATGGGAGATTCTAAAGAAAAACTGCGAAGGTAAGTGGACGAATTTGGGAATGTGTAAAGGTAGAAAGTTGAAAGTGAACATAGAAAAGAGTAAGGTGATGAGGGTATCAAATGATTTAGATAAAGAAAAATTGATATCAAATTGGGGAGGAGGATTATGGAAGAATTGAATGTTTTCAGATATTTGGGAGTTGACGTGTCGGCGGATGGATTTATGAAGCATGAGGTTAATCATAGAACTGATGAAGGAAAAAAGGTGAGTGGTGCATTGAGGTATATGTGGAGGCAAAAAATGTTATCTATGGAGGCAAAGAAGGAAATGTATGAAAGTATAGTAGTACCAACACTCTTATATGGATGTGAAGCTTGGGTTGTAAATGTTGCAGCGAGGAGGCGGTTGGAGGCAGTGGAGATGCCCTGTTTAAGGGCAATATGTGGTGTAAATATTATGCAGAAAATTCGGAGTGTGGAAATTAGGAGAATGTGTGGAGTTAATAAAAGCATTAGTCAGAGGGCTGAAGAGGGTTGGTTGAGGTTGTTTGGTCATTTACAGAGAATGGATGAAAGTAGAATGACATGGAGAGCGTATAAATATGTAGGGGAAGGAAGGCGGGGTAGGAGTCGTCCTCGAAAAGGTTGGAGGGAGGGGGTAAAGGAGGTTTTGTGAGAGAGGGGCTTGGACTTCTAGCAAGCGTGCGTGAGCGTATTAGATAGGAGTGAATGGAGAAGAATGGTATTTGGGACCTGACGAGCTGTTGGAGTGTGAGAAGGGTAATATTTAGTGAAGGGATTCAGGGAAACCGGTTATTTTATATAACCGGACTTAGGTCCTGGAAATGGGAAGTACAATGCCTGCACTTTAAAGGAGAGGTTTGGGATATTGGCAGTTTGGAGGGATATATTGTGTATTTTTATACGTATATACTTCTAAACTGTTGTATTCTGAGCACCTCTGTAAAAACAGTGATTATATGTGAGTGAGGAAAAAGTGTTGAATGATGAAAGTATTTTTTGGGGGGGGGGGGGCATTTTCTTTCTTTTTGGGTCACCCTGCCTCAGTGGGAGACGGCCGACTTGTTGAATGACAATTCTTAGCTCTAGATCATTCGTGTTGCAATCAACACATCATCAGGAACTTGCAATATTGCAGAGAAAGAGGAGGAGGTTCGAGCAAATATGATCACAGGAAGAGTCTTCTCTTGCTCAGCCAAGCGAAGTCTTCTTGTATAAACTGTAGTCATCTTCCTTCATTATTTCACCTAATATTTTCACCTTTTTTGCCAGCATATATAATTAAAAAAAGTACCAGTGACATATCATGGTATCGCATGGACGATTTACTCTGTAATAAGGTCACTTGTGTAAGTAATGAACGATATCGAGATATTCAGTATAGATGGCGTAGTCTCATTTTTCACTGTCACACTCGTATTTACTTCATAAAGGACACAATTAATTCCAAATGTAACAGTTGGGTAATTTTATCACAACCTCCATGAATTTTTTTGATTATAGACGCTTTGCAACTGCAATATATTGATAACTGCTCCAAATGAAAAGCTTAAATGGAAACTGCAAATTATAAATGAAATAAGAGACAGATTACTGCAATAGGTTAAGTAATGGTTATAATGATAACCTTAATATTTAAAAGGGTGGAGGGGTAAGCCAGCAGAAGACCTCGGTCAGATGACCAAAAACTCCAGTTTCAGGTCGGGTCGTCATATGACTAAGACCAGCGTCAGGATTCACTTGTCAGTAAATAAGGACAGGAGATCAACCCTGTCTGGTATGAATTAAGAAGAATGGAAATAATTAAAAGGACCCCAATGGAAATCATGGGTTCAAACCCACACTCATTCCATGATTTGTTTACAATCGTTTTATTACGATTTCGTGACTCAATCTAGTGCCAATGAACCTACACAGAAAAAAACAAAATATACCGCTGGAAATTCAAAATTCAAAACTTTAAAAAAAGAAACTGACAACCTCACACAATATTACAAATTACAAAGCATTAATACAAAAATGTATTTATTAGTACTGTTGACACTGAAGTATTGGTTATTTTCGTACCACCATTATAAAACCTGCCTCTGACACACCTATACATTACCTACCGTATTGGAAAACGTCTTTGAAGCATCTCGTGTCATTCTACTGCCTCAAGGAAAGTTCCTTGATGTTGGTGAGGGGCTCTTGATTTAGGGAATTGGATCTGTGCTCCAGTTCCCTGAATTAAGCCTGAATGCCTTCCACATCCCCCCCCCCCCAGGCGCTGTATAATCCTCCGGGTTTAGCGCTTCCCCCTTGATTATAATAATAATAATCGTGTCATTCTACTGCCTCAAGGTTGGCTGCGGAAAAATCTTCTTTTCTTTCACCCAATTACAATCACGTAATTGTAAAGTGAATGCAGTGGAAAATTTTGGGACGTTATTTCTCCAAGTGGATAAGGAACGCAATTCACTAAGTAGATTATTATGCCCAGAAGAAATTCCGAACAAATTAGGAAGGTTGAAAAACGAGTTTTTTCTAATGCAGTCGAAAAGAAGGAAAATACTAGTCTCTTGTTATGTCCTCTTCTCTAACCTGGGTATATAAGGCCCTTCTAAGGACAGTTCTCTCTCTCTCTCTCTCTTCTCCTTAATGCTAGTTAAGGACGTTGATAAAAGTAATTAGTCTTCTCCTATTTTTCCTTGCATCAAACTTGATTTCATTTATTTGCCCAGATTTTATATTCAAGGAAAAGCACTAAACTCTTACGAGCCCAGTGCTTCCCTGTGAATATACAATAAAAATAGTATGTGTAAGAAACAGATCTACAAGTTCTTGTCTGAAAATGAATATCCACATTTTGTTAGCTGTGACAGGGAGAATACTGCAAGCTGCTAGTTACTGAATACTGTAAGCTGCTAGTTACTGAATACTGTAAGCTGCTAGTTACTGAATACTGTAAGCTGCTAGTTACTGAATACTGTAAGCTGCTAGTTACTGAATACTGTAAGCTGCTAGTTACTGAATACTGTAAGCTGCTAGTTACTGAATGCAGTAAGCTGCTAGTTACTGAATGCAGTAAGCTGCTAGTTACTGAATGCAGTAAGCTGCTAGTTACTGAATACTGTAAGCTGCTAGTTACTGAATACTGCAAGCTGCTAGTTACTGAATACTGTAAGCTGCTAGTTACTGAATACTGCAAGCTGCTAGTTACTGAATACTGTAAGCTGCTAGTTACTGAATACTGCAAGCTGCTAGTTACTGAATACTGTAAGCTGCTAGTTACTGAATACTGTAAGCTGCTAGTTACTGAATACTGCAAGCTGCTAGTTACTGAATGCAGTAAGCTGCTAGTTACTGAATACTGTAAGCTGCTAGTTACTGAATACTGTAAGCTGCTAGTTACTGAATACTGTAAGCTGCTAGTTACTGAATACTGTAAGCTGCTAGTTACTGAATGCTGTAAGCTGCTAGTTACTGAATGCAGTAAGCTGCTAGTTACTGAATACTGTAAGCTGCTAGTTACTGAATACTGTAAGCTGCTAGTTACTGAATGCAGTAAGCTGCTAGTTACTGAATACTGTAAGCTGCTAGTTACTGAATACTGTAAGCTGCTAGTTACTGAATACTGTAAGCTGCTAGTTACTGAATACTGCAAGCTGCTAGTTACTGAATACTGTAAGCTGCTAGTTACTGAATACTGTAAGCTGCTAGTTACTGAATACTGTAAGCTGCTAGTTACTGAATACTGCAAGCTGCTAGTTACTGAATACTGTAAGCTGCTAGTTACTGAATACTGTAAGCTGCTAGTTACTGAATACTGTAAGCTGCTAGTTACTGAATACTGTAAGCTGCTAGTTACTGAATACTGTAAAGTTACAAGCTGCTACTGTTGAATACTGTAACTGTTACTGAATACTGTAAGCTGCTAGTTACTGAATACTGTAAGCTGCTAGTTACTGAATACTGTAAGCTGCTAGTTACTGAATACTGTAAGCTGCTAGTTACTGAATACTGTAAGCTGCTAGTTACTGAATACTGTAAGCTGCTAGTTACTGAATACTGCAAGCTGCTAGTTACTGAATACTGTAAGCTGCTAGTTACTGAATACTGTAAGCTGCTAGTTACTGAATACTGTAAGCTGCTAGTTACTGAATACTGTAAGCTGCTAGTTACTGAATGCAGTAAGCTGCTAGTTACTGAATGCAGTAAGCTGCTAGTTACTGAATGCAGTAAGCTGCTAGTTACTGAATACTGCAAGCTGCTAGTTACTGAATACTGTAAGCTGCTAGTTACTGAATACTGTAAGCTGCTAGTTACTGAATACTGTAAGCTGCTAGTTACTGAATGCAGTAATCTGCTAGTTACTGAATGCAGTAAGCTGCTAGTTACTGAATGCAGTAAGCTGCTAGTTACTGAATACTGCAAGCTGCTAGTTACTGAATGCAGTAAGCTGCTAGTTACTGAATGCAGTAAGCTGCTAGTTACTGAATACTGCAAGCTGCTAGTTACTGAATGCAGTAAGCTGCTAGTTACTGAATACTGTAAGCTGCTAGTTACTGAATACTGTAAGCTGCTAGTTACTGAATACTGTAAGCTGCTAGTTACTGAATACTGCAAGCTGCTAGTTACTGAATACTGCAAGCTGCTAGTTACTGAATACTGCAAGCTGCTAGTTACTGAATACTGTAAGCTGCTAGTTACTGAATACTGTAAGCTGCTAGTTACTGAATACTGTAAGCTGCTAGTTACTGAATACTGCAAGCTGCTAGTTACTGAATACTGCAAGCTGCTAGTTACTGAATACTGTAAGCTGCTAGTTACTGAATACTGTAAGCTGCTAGTTACTGAATACTGTAAGCTGCTAGTTACTGAATACTGTAAGCTGCTAGTTACTGAATACTGTAAGCTGCTAGTTACTGAATGCAGTAAGCTGCTAGTTACTGAATACTGTAAGCTGCTAGTTACTGAATACTGTAAGCTGCTAGTTACTGAATACTGTAAGCTGCTAGTTACTGAATGCAGTAAGCTGCTAGTTACTGAATACTGTAAGCTGCTAGTTACTGAATACTGTAAGCTGCTAGTTACTGAATACTGTAAGCTGCTAGTTACTGAATACTGTAAGCTGCTAGTTACTGAATACTGTAAGCTGCTAGTTACTGAATACTGCAAGCTGCTAGTTACTGAATGCAGTAAGCTGCTAGTTACTGAATACTGTAAGCTGCTAGTTACTGAATACTGTAAGCTGCTAGTTACTGAATGCAGTAAGCTGCTAGTTACTGAATACTGTAAGCTGCTAGTTACTGAATACTGTAAGCTGCTAGTTACTGAATACTGTAAGCTGCTAGTTACTGAATACTGTAAGCTGCTAGTTACTGAATACTGTAAGGTGCTAGTTACTGAATACTGTAAGCTGCTAGTTACTGAATACTGTAAGCTGCTAGTTACTGAATACTGTAAGCTGCTAGTTACTGAATACTGCAAGCTGCTAGTTACTGAATACTGTAAGCTGCTAGTTACTGAATACTGCAAGCTGCTAGTTACTGAATACTGTAAGCTGCTAGTTACTGAATACTGCAAGCTGCTAGTTACTGAATACTGTAAGCTGCTAGTTACTGAATGCAGTAAGCTGCTAGTTACTGAATACTGTAAGCTGCTAGTTACTGAATACTGTAAGCTGCTAGTTACTGAATACTGTAAGCTGCTAGTTACTGAATACTGTAAGCTGCTAGTTACTGAATACTGTAAGCTGCTAGTTACTGAATACTGTAAGCTGCTAGTTACTGAATACTGTAAGCTGCTAGTTACTGAATACTGTAAGCTGCTAGTTACTGAATACTGCAAGCTGCTAGTTACTGAATACTGTAAGCTGCTAGTTACTGTAAGCTGCTAGTTACTGAATACTGCAAGCTGCTATACTGTAAGCTGCTAGTTACTGAATACTGCAAGCTGCTAGTTACTGAATACTGTAAGCTGCTAGTTACTGAATACTGTAAGCTGCTAGTTACTGAATACTGTAAGCTGCTAGTTACTGAATACTGTAAGCTGCTAGTTACTGAATACTGTAAGCTGCTAGTTACTGAATACTGTAAGCTGCTAGTTACTGAATACTGTAAGCTGCTAGTTACTGAATACTGTAAGCTGCTAGTTACTGAATACTGTAAGCTGCTAGTTACTGAATACTGTAAGCTGCTAGTTACTGAATACTGTAAGCTGCTAGTTACTGAATACTGTAAGCTGCTAGTTACTGAATACTGCAAGCTGCTAGTTACTGAATACTGTAAGCTGCTAGTTACTGAATACTGTAAGCTGCTAGTTACTGAATACTGCAAGCTGCTAGTTACTGAATACTGTAAGCTGCTAGTTACTGAATACTGTAAGCTGCTAGTTACTGAATACTGTAAGCTGCTAGTTACTGAATACTGTAAGCTGCTAGTTACTGAATACTGCAAGCTGCTAGTTACTGAATACTGTAAGCTGCTAGTTACTGAATACTGTAAGCTGCTAGTTACTGAATGCAGTAAGCTGCTAGTTACTGAAATGGACAACTTTGGGTGATACCTGTCATGCTTCACATAAACTTGAACATTGTAGCTGAGGTTAGTGTTGCTGGTGTACCGAGGTTCAGTCATGCATGTTAGCCAGAGACAACCCTTGCGTGCATGACTGTGGCCAGTCATGCACGCAGCCAACTAGCAGTGTGTAGGAGGCCATTCATACACTTGGGAAAAAATGTTTTCATTCTGCAACACGTTTAAACTAAAAATAAATCCTTAGTCTAGCTGTAAACATTGTAGGTTGTAGATTTAAATTTGATTTCACATATTAATCGCATTACCTTTTGCGTGATGAAATGAATAATTTATAATTACTGTCGATGTAGCTATATTAGGCAATAGAAAAGGTCTGGAGTGCAATGATCTGCGTATTAAGGTCTTTCTGCATCCACACCTGAACGTCACCCATCTCTGTACAATCATTGTATCATGATGACATAAAGAATCTTTAATCTTCAATCTTTAAGTCACTCTCATGGGAGGTTCCTTGACGCTGGTGAGGGGCTCTTGATCTTGGGAATTGGATCTGTGATTCGGTTCCCCGAATTGAGCCTGAATACCTTCCATCCCTCCCCCCCCCCACATGCGCTGTATAATCCTACGGGTTTAGCGCTCACCCGTGATTATAATAATAATAATAATAATAATAATAATAATAATAATATTTTAATCTTTAATTTGTTTACGGATCAGAGAGTCAAACTGACATCATAGTCTGTGGTGGAGAAAGAGTACTTCATTAAGGAGCCCTTGTAGTCGCTTCATGAGTACCGAATCATGAGTATCGAATCATGAGTATCGAATCATGAGTACCGAATCATGAGTACCGAATCATGAGTACCGAATCATGAGTACCGAATCATGAGTACCATGACAAAACACAAATAACTCGCACATACGAGAGAGAAGCTTACGAAATACCGATTACTCAACGAATAATGTTCCTGGCTTGGTTATTATGACTCGGGACAATAAGAATGAACTAAGGAATGTACAATGTTGGTTAATTTATCAAATTTAAATCCTACCGACTTCACAAGAGACATAAATGTTTTCATTCTGAATATGAGGGTAAAGTAAGATCTAAGTGTATTTAAGTTTAGATGTATATCCTTCGTACAGAAGACTGTCAGTAACAATATTATGGATAAAATAATTCACCAATATTAAAATGGTATAAAATACCGACAGGTTGTTAATTCGTCTCTCACCCTGCGGGCTGAGAGGACGCTTTCTGAGCCTGCTCTTGCTTACACCTGGTGGCGAACCGTGTACTACAGTACGCAAGATGGCGGATCGTCAAGGTAGAAGAGTAAACACGGTCTGTGTGGAATTTATTCGTGGCTCTCTCAGTGGTGCAACGATGCATGTCTTGTTGCCTACCATCATTCGCGACGTCTATGGCATCCCCACTGAGGAATTATATGGTGTGGCTCTCAATGGGATGTCGAGGTTTTTTGTAAAATTCGCAAATGCCGGCTTTTACTCCAAGATTGTGGAAGCTTTTCAAGAGAGGAAAATGGCGGTGAATTCAGCCGTAGAGGTATGTCTGCATGACGTCTCCACATACGTCACCTGGGTCAAAGTAAGGAACGTGCCTTTCGAGGCGGAGGAGTATGTTATTCGGAAAGTTTTTGGTAAATACGGCACGGTACATGCAGCGACCAAGGGAGTATGGAGGGAGGGCCCATACGAGGGGCTCCCGGAAGGCTCCTGCACCCTAAAGATGACATTAAAACAGCCGATTCCATCTTACGTTTATCTAGAGCACTACAGGACCCAAGTTTTTGTTCACTATGCGGGCCAACGTAAGACATGCAGGTTATGCAACTCGTATGACCATATGGCTGCTCAGTGCTCCAGACGCCTGGTTGTACGTATCCGGGAACCTTCTCCTGTGGTCCTAAGAACCGAGGCCTTTGATCTGGAGACTGGTCCCTCGCCTGAACAAGGACCTAAGCTTTGGAGTGAGGAAGTACAACAAGAGGAGATGCGGTCTATGGCGTGCGCCACCCTGTCGGTGGACACTACAAACGTGCCCACGCCACCTGTGGGGCCTACGGAGCCTGTGGGGTTGTCACAGGAAAGTTTGCTGGAGAACGTGCTAAACGATCTCCTGGATGGGGCAGAGCATAGCCCAGACGTTTCACCGGAGAGTCAAGAAGTGGTGAAGGATGATTCGCCAAAGATGGGAGACCTGGGCGTGCCTACAATGACACGGATGCATGAGGTGGTGGTGGAAGTTCACCAGGAGGCTTCGTCTGGTGAGGAGATGTGTGTGGAAGTTGGTTCCCGCAAACGGACGGCAGGAGTGTCGGATATGGACGAGGTCCTGACACCGGGACAGCGTCCAGGGAAGAAATTATGGTCGAAAGTGGCTGAGGCGCCTCCTGCAGACGGGGTTGGGGCAAGCGCCCAGCATGTGGGTAGGGCACGGGGGGTGAGGGGGGCCTTGGGAAGTCAAAGGTCAAAGAAGGTCAGTGTAATGTACATGTAGGAACGGGAAAGACCCACAAGCATAGAGGAAAACCTCCTTTTGTGAATTCAAGTGTGTTACCATCAATGTAAATGGTCTGCGGGCAGAGTTTAAGTGTGTGTGGATGGAGTGGTTCTTGCGCAGATATGCTGTGGACGTATGTTTCATACAAGAACACAATTATAAGTTTGGGCGAGAGTTACGGTTAAAAGGCTACCGAATGTATGTTAGCAGTTCTTTAAAATTAAAGGGTGGGGTAGCTATAGCGGTGAAGGAGTCCAGCCCTTGGCGTGTCTTAAGATGGGAGGAGGGGGGAGGTGGGAGGGTGGTGAGGGTAGATGGGTACTGGGGTGAGGTGAGGGTTTGTTTTATTGGCGTTTACATGCCAGCGGAAAGCAACACTAAAGTTAAAGTAGAATTTGTGAGGGAGGCTTTAACGTTTTACACTCGGGGTTTGCCGTTCATTACCGTCATGGGTGGGGATTGGAATTGCGTTATCCGCCATGGCGATGTTGAGCCGCGGGGGGCGGGGTGCGTTTTACCTGTCTTACGGAATCTGCTGGGGGATGCAGGGGTTTATGATGTGGTGGGGCGGGGTGGGTGGGGGGTGGAGCATACGTTCGTTCGTAGGGGCTATGCGGCCCGTCTGGATAGACTTTATGTAACACAAGGGATTAGAGTTGGGCACGTACAGACCTTTGATGTGGGGTTTTCAGATCACCGTGCAGTGCTAGCGGACTTGAACTGGGATGGAATGATCAGGGTTTATCCAGGTTATTGGAAACTGAACGTGCGGCTATTGGAGGGGGAGGGGGATGGGTCAGCTTTTCAGGACTGGTGGAAGAATATTTGGGAAACGCGACGGGCAGGTGAATGTTTGTTGGAATGGTGGGAAACGCGTGCCAAACCTGGAATAGCGAGTTATTATAAGAAGCGGGGAAAAGAGGAGGCGAGGTGGAGGTATGGGCTGCAAAACTATCTGGAGGGGCAGCTAAATGATTACTATGTGGGGGGCGGGAGTAGTAGTCGGTATGACGACATTGAACATCTTCGTAGTCGACTTGCAGAAATTCACAATGAACGTTTCAATGCGGTTAGAGTCAGAGCAGGTATGGAAGAAGTGCTATGGGGTGACAAACCTTCGGGTTGTGTCTTGCGCAAATTTAGGGTCAGGCAACAGGCGACGTCCCTCTTGCAATTGGAAGTATGCACGGGTTTGGGTGGTTACCTGCCGGGTCAAGTACTTCTCACCACGGACAGCATGAGTTTTTATGCTGATCTATGGTTTGGGGAAAAACTACGGAGGGGAGTAGGGGGGGGTCCATGCGGGTGGCCTGGTGAGGAGGGATTTCAGAAAAGTTAAAAGTGACAGGGATAGAACGGTACTAGAAGGTAGAATTCGAGTGGAGGAGGTAGAGGAGGCGATTTTTAGTATGAGTAAAGGAAAGGCACCAGGTATAGATGGCATTTCGAATGATTTTTATAGGGCGCATTGGGGAAGTATTAAGCATTGTTTGGTTGATGTATTAAATTGCATGCTCACGGAGGGGAGATTAGGTATGTCACAAAGTACGGGGGTAGTTGTGTTGGTGCCCAAAAAGGGAGGGGGAGGGGTCTGAGTGCATATAAAGTAATATCTCTTATGTGCTCTGACTATAAAATCTTTGCAAAAGTTTTAGGAAACAGAATGAGGAAGGTTATGGGGTCGGTTATTCACGAGGGACAGCTAGGCATACCAGGTAGGAGCATGAGGGACGGACATGTACGTATTCGGGAGTTTTTGGAGGAATGTCAAGGGGGGAGGGGTGTCCTCGGGCTTGACTGGCAAAATGCTTATGACTGTGTTGATAGGGATTTATTGAGGCTTATTTTATTGAAGCAGGGTTTTGGGGAGGGGATTGTCAGATGGGTTGATACCTTGTATGTCACGGCTATGGTACGCGTACAGGTAAACGGTAAATTGGGGCAGCCGGTCCGTATGGAAAGGGGTTTGAGGCAAGGGTGCCCCCTCTCCCAGCTGCTTTTTGCTTGTATGCAAAACCCCTTTTATGAGCTGGTGGATGGTGGTTTGAGGTGTGGAACGCTGAGCAGTGACCATGCAGCACGTGTGGTCGGGTACGTAGATGATACCACAATTTTGTTAAAAGGGGAGGAGGATTTGCAGATCGTGGGATGGATTGTTGAGTTTTTTGGGGCAGAGTCTGGCATGTGCGTCAATAAGGCAAAATCGAAATTATTGGAGGTGGGTACATGGGTGGGGGGGAGGTTGGGCGAAAGGTATGGGTGGTCAGTCGTGGTGCAACTTAGAATATGTGGTATCGTGTACATGGCAGATGAGAGGGAGAGCCGAAGGGTAAACTCTGAATTGGTGGTTAACAAGGCTTTAGATCGACTTCGGGGGTTAAGAGCTGGGGATGTCTCATTGCAACAGAGGACAGTAGTGGTCAATACACTTGTTTATAGTAAAGTATGGGGTGTGGCTGCGGTGTACCCTTTAAGAGATATGGATATTCAGGAACTGCAGAGAAGGGTCTTACGTTATGTTTGGGGTTTCGGGAGAGCTTGGTTAAGTCGGGAGGTTGTCATGACCCATGTTCGTCATGGGGGTTTAGGTCTCTTGGCTTTGGGGCCACGGGTGAAGGCTCTCTATGTAAAGCAGCGGTTCCTCAGGGCGGGCGGTGAGAAGGGCATCCGGGTGGGTCGGGTAATGATCGAAATGCGTAAATGGTGGAGTGGCAGGGGATTAATCGAGTGTGAGGACATGCTGCGTTTGTTGTTGAAGTTGAGAAATGCGCAACGGATCCGGGTGGGGCAAATGGTCAGCATATGTTGTCGTAGGGAAATTGTACAGGGATGGTCTGCTTTTCCGCTGTATAATTGGGGGGAAATATGGGATGGATTTTGTAAACTTAAGTTGGCACCAAGGGTTCGTGAATTGGTGTACAGATTTGTCATGGGGATTTTAGCATCAAAATCGGTCTTACATAGGATGGGTTTGGTAAGGGAGGCGGATTGCTTGCGTTGCGGTCTCGAAGAAACAGCTTTTCATGCTGTCTACTTTTGTGATACCTTGGACAAAGTTCGTTCGTGGCTGGGGCGGGTTTTAGATTTTCTTAGTGGGGGAAGTATTTCAACCTTACGGGCCTTAACATTGGACGTTAGCGGAGTTTCAAGTGAGGTACGAAGAGCAATAATGTACGTGGTGGCTGATTTCCTCTTTATCTCGTGGGGTATGCGGGAAACCGGGGGATCAGTTAGGATCAGGGCAATTGCGGCAGGTATCTACAGAACGTATTGCAGAAATAAACTCATATATGGTAGAAGTTGGGATAATAGTTTTCCTGCAAAGTATCGAAGTCTTACTGTTAAAATGTTGCTGCAACTGGGGGTGGGGTAAGGCAACGAGGGGCTGGACTCCCCCCGTGGTAGCACCAAACGGTATGTTAGAGACTTCAGGGTAGAGGGTTGGGTTTAGGGAGTGACGTGTATGTATTATGAATGGTTCCGTGCGTCTGTGTGTGTATGGTTGTGGCGTTGTGTGGCACTGAGATCTTGGATTAATCATAAAATGGTCATACATTTTGATAATACAGATAAAAAGCAATATTCAGTATATGTTCCAGCCTCTAACAAGACTGAATTGGTTCTGACTATGGCCGGGGTTTGGTGAAGTATGTTGGGTCTTTCCTGGAATTCCCGTTAGGTTTAGTTTAGTCTTTTGTAAGCGGAAGCCACGCTGATGTCACCGCTAAAAGTACAACGTTATACTGGCCTTTAAGGGGAATGTTCATAAGCAGACCTTTTGGTGATGATTGTAAACTTTTGATGAAGGGCAAAAAGTGTCATTTGCCTGAGATTGTTTTTGTATATGTAGTAGCGGTCTCCGCTGTGAGGGGGGGGGGGGTTGAGATGTATAATGTTCTATATTGTAATCTATGGACATTCAAGTTCCTTGGACAGCAGCTTTTGTGGGATGTTGTTCCCACACCCAGTGATATCACATGTATTTTTTTTATTTCATTTATGGTGCATAATAGTCAGCTGATGTTCATTTAAGCACCTTTACTAATATCACTGTATACAGGCAAGGTATACTTTTTGTGGGTTTATAATTAGTTTGAGAAACTAAATATGGGGTTGGTCGGGGTATTAGGAGTCTTAGTGTTTCCTCATATGTAATCATACATGCTAGATCTGTGAAAGTCTTATGTTAATTATTAAAGGATTTTTGCAAGTTTTGATTCCTTTTTCAATATATGCAAAACCAAAAATGAAGAACATCATGTGTAAATTTCAAGAGTCATGTAGGTTTCTGATAGTTATTTTGTATAACCATAGTACCATTGAGTGTACAATGTATTAGTTTATATGCTATTGTTTTTGTATATAAAAATTTCATATATAAAATGAATAAGACTGTCAGGTTTTGGTTATATAGCTATTTTGTGGTTAAGATATGTTCCGGTAGTTCTCTGTTTAGTTATATGATGTCTTATTATATAAAGTTTCCAGGTATACTGTATTTTAAATAAAATATAAAAAAAAGATATCTGGCATTTTTCTTACTTGACCTAACTTTTTACTCTCTTCCCCTCTGACCTGTCTTCCGGTCTTTTACCTGTTTCCTCACTTAATTTTGCAACATGATAATGGTCTAGGGCAGATCGAGAGACCTAGCAGCTGTACTGTGATGTTTATTTTTCATGTACCAAGCAAGTTAATGGTTTTTTCTCTGCAATTTGTTTGATATCTTCTTTCAACTCACTTTTTTAATCCATTCGTGACTCAAAAATCATCGATCGAGTATTGTCTCATCGTATCCGTAAGAAGAAATCTCAAAGTTTAGTCGTTTTTCTAACAATGTTCCTTCTGTAGCTGTTGTTAATTGTCACATAATAAACTCGAATGAATTACTGCTTCATCTCTCAGTTCTTAATGGGAAAATAAGTAGCAACAAACTTTCGGTGTTTCTGTTTTCCTACTTCTGTCCCAAGTTCTTACTAATCTTTATTGTATATAGAGTTCTTCGAAACTGTTCTACAGCTGTAAACATACCGCAGTATGGATGAGGTTAGAACCCATGGCGAGTGAGCCGTAAACTTCCAGGCTTGGAGTTTTGCGATTCATTTGCCATGGGTTCTAACCCCACCCGTCCTGTGGTTTATTAGTATACGTCTTCCCCTCCCCCCCCCGGCTTAACTGTGTGGATTACACATGACCTTAGTATGTTCCAGCCCTTTGTTGTTAGCCTTAACATTCTTGCTCCGTTTGCAAGACTTGTGGTGTTTATAAAGGAAAGTTTCTTCCAGTAGGAGCTGACTCACTCCAACACTGAGCACAGTAAAATGTAAAATTTTTAAATGACGAAGGTAAAGTGAGGTTAGGTGGGGTCAGGTTGAGTGAGGTCAGGACGAGGTACCACTGTATACTTCACCTGATTGCGTTGCATTTCACTGGATAGAATCTGTTTAACGAGTACTCCTGATATGCAGAATTCCCCAGAACTCTGAGCAACCAACCGTGTTGGACCCTGAGATAACGGCGATCAAGAATTCTTTGCGTCAATGCAGCTTTTGTAAATCTTTTCATGACAATAATTTGGCTTCATTCCATATCCTAGCAAGTCCTTGCGAGATTTAATATATCACACACGTTATTCAGAGTGTCTCTTTGGCTGGCATATTCTAAACTAAATCTCTAATGTCTACTAGAAGCTAGAAGCCACATTCATTTTGAAATCTGCCTGTGCGTTAATAATATTACTGGATATTACAAACTGAGAAAATAACATAATTGGTGAGAATACACACGTGGCCGTATTCATGACTGGTTGGCCATGTCTTTTACAGACTGAGATAAAGTAGGGTAAGCTAAAAGGTATGAAAACCTTGGAAAATACAGTCGCTTTCCTCTTCGAAAAACTGTGAGTTCTGAATATGTGAGCTCTGAGGACGAACCTGAAAGGAATACTGCCTCTTTCAATCCTTGGATCGTGATGTCATTACGAGTGCAGAAGGTACTTCTTATTGACTGGAGGGCTTCCTTGACGCTTACAGTGTTAGAAGTCTATCACTGCCATTGCCTACGACTTACAAGAATGGGAGTTGATTTTTCCTCTCCTCCTTGAAAGTGAATCTTACGTTCGAAAAGTCAAGGAAGTCTCCTCTGTGAATTAGGAGGTCCATGTGGTTCTTGGTCGAGTTCCGTAGAAGTGCGATTACTTTTGTGGTGGATACTCTGGTGAAGAATATGGCTGCAACAAAGCTCATAAACCCGGTTTATGAGATTTCTGAGCAAGAGTTTATGTGAATCCGTGTTCGGGATGTGATAAGGCATATGTCGGTGAGACATGCAATATTCTGGAATAGGGTTTAAAAGAGAGCAACCATGCGTGCAGTAGGGACAGTTTGGATAACGTATGTGTGATACAGCATAACTAGAAAGGAAAACGACATACAGAAGTGAAATAGTCTCGAGGCAGATTTGACAGCAATATTCTTTAATATCTCAGAATTCTGTGGAAAATGACAAGAGAGATACTCTCTAAACCGATTCTACTCCCCTAAATACTATGCTATCAGGTGTCGTATGTACACTGGTACATACGACATAATACCGACAAGTTGATGAGTAAGACACATGCAACTATTTAACTGAAGAAGCCTATCACGTAGGCGAAACGTTTTAACAATAAAGATACCCAACTGTTGCGCTCAAGCAAAAGGTGCATCTCAAGTTATTTTTTTTCAGCAAAATTGGATACATCTTTAGTGTGCTGTTATCCTATCCTATATGATAATTACACAGGTATTACAACCCAGGAACAAAAAGGCTTGTTATCCTGGGCGTAAAGGGGAGCAAGGAGCAGAACCAACACAGCTGAATGACTTTGAATTATATTTTCCTTAACAATGCACGATTATAAGTATTTCCAAGTATGTACACTATATACAGTCGGAAATATACGTGTACAACACGGTAAATCAAGAGACAAAGACACAGCCTGGAGACAGAATGGACAACCGTGTTCAACCAGCAGCTTGGTGAAAATGACAAAGGTGAGAATGTGAGCGGTATCCATGTCAGCTCCACAATTGCCAGATCCACAATATGATTGGCTGAACCTAGATACTGATCTGATGATGGGACCCAATCGTCCGACCCTTAGTACATATCTGGTTCGCTGGTTGGAGAGGTAGCCTTTTATGAGTGTGTCCACATGCTCCAAATGAAGGGTACATACTCTTTGCATGCAACAACAGGGAAAAGTAAAGCTAACTGTGTAACTGTGATGTAGAATAGAGTGTCGTCACTAGAATGCAGCGCTGGGGAGGTGAGGGAAGAGAGGAGATGAGGGGATGAGAAGAGACGATAAAGCGAGGAATAAGGGAAGAAGAAATAGGAAAGACGCTCTCTCCTTTGAGTCCAACGTTGATAAGAGCCTCGATATAGCACTCCACGGGTGAAGAAAAAATAAGTGCATACACGTAGGATAACTTTAAAGATTAAGACATGTGCAACAGTTGGGTATCTTTATTGATGAAAAGTTTCACCCACAAAGTAGGCTTCTTCAGTCAACTACAAAGGAAGCAGAAGAAATGAAATTAAAATGATAATCAGTCCATCAACCTCGGAGAAAAAGTATTTGTGGTGGTCAGTCCCTCAGCCTAGAGAAGACTTCAGCTCCATCGTCAGGAACGATATGAAGTTGAAGCATGAGAACGGAGTCTTTGACTGAAGAAACCTACTGTGTAGGCGAAACTTCTCATCAGTAAAGATACTCAACTGTTACACATGCGCCTTAATCTTCAAGCTGTCGATATTTTATACTATTTCTGGGATTATGTGACAAAGGTCCCATGACCTTGGTGTACGTACTTGTGTCTTATTATCCCTATAGACCCTCATCGACCTCAACATTACTCTAAACCTGAACGATTCTATGGAGGATTTTTTTCGGAGATCAGCATCCCCGCTACCTGGTCCCCGGACCAGACCCTCGTGGCCCGGTGCTAGGCCAAGCTTAGCACACCATTTTAACATACGTCACCACAGCACTTCACCATAATAACCCAACATATCACCAAGTATTACATCCTATCATATCACTACAAAATATAACTTCAGCAAAGTATATAAGAATAACGCTCCAAACAGCACTAAAACAAATCAATACAACATAGCAGTCGCAGATGGGTCTCCAGCATCCAGCATCCCAACATAGCAACGTGGCATCCCGTAAGGCGTGTTTCTTTCTTGAAGAACTTTCAGAAATATTAATATTCTTTACTCTAACATATATTTCTGTTTAGCTTATACATTGAAATAGACTAACGTTATATATTTTGACATTGGAGGAAATGATGAATAGGCTGAGGGGTTTAGATAGGCTGTTTTAATTACATTTAAAAGTCATATTTACGGCCTTTTAAATAAATGTGCTTGTACAAAAGGACGGTATAATACTTTAATTAATGGTCACTGTTGTACTAAAATTTATTATGCTAATTACAAATATATAAAAATCGTTAATTATATATTGTAAGCTTCGTTTATTATAAATTAAATAATATGAACTTGAATTATACCAGTGAATGATTTACTGGAAGCCATTATGTCAAGATTTTGACCACCTGACACAGTACCACCACCTGACACAGTACCACCACCTGACACAGTACAACCACCTGACACAACACTACCACCTGACACAGTACCACCACCTGACACAGTACCACCACCTGACACAGTACCACCACCTGACACAGTACCACCACCTGACACAGTACCACCACCTGACACAGTACCACCACCTGACACAGTACCACCACCTGACACAACACTACCACCTGACACAGTACCACCACCTGACACAGTACCACCACCTGGCACAACACTACCACCTGACACAGTACCACCACCTGACACAGTACCGCCACCTGACACAGTACCGCCACCTGACACAGTACCACCACCTGACACAGTACCACCACCTGACACAGTACCACCACCTGACACAGTACCACCACCTGACACAGTACCACAACCTGACACAACACTGCCACCTGACACAGTACCACCACCTGACACAGTACCACCACCTGACACAGTACCACCACCTGACACAGTACCACCACCTGACACAGTACCACCACCTGACACAGTACCACAACCTGACACAACACTACCACCTGACACAGTACCACAACCTGACACAACACTGCCACCTGACAAAGTACCACCACCTGACACAGTACCACAACCTGACACAACACTACCACCTGACACAGTACCACAACCTGACACAACACTGCCACCTGACACAGTACCACAACCTGACACAACACTGCCACCTGACACAGTACCACCACCTGACACAGTACCACAACCTGACACAACACTACCACCTGACACAGTACCACAACCTGACACAACACTGCCACCTGACACAGTACCACCACCTGACACAGTACCACAACCTGACACAACACTACCACCTGACACAGTACCACAACCTGACACAACACTGCCACCTGACACAGTACCACAACCTGACACAACACTGCCACCTGACACAGTACCACCACCTGACACAGTACCGCCACCTGACACAGTACCACCACCTGACACAGTACCACAACCTGACACAACACTACCACCTGACACAGTACCACAACCTGACACAACACTACCACCTGACACAGTACCACAACCTGACACAACACTGCCACCTGACACAGTACCTCCACCTGTACCACAGTACCACAACCTGACACAACACTACCACCTGACACATTACCACCACCTGACACAGCACCACCACCTAACACATTACCACCACCTGACACAGTACCACTACCTGACACAGTACCACCACCTGACACAGCACCACCACCTGACACAGCACCACCACCTGACACAGTATCACCAACTGACACAGTACCACCACCTGACACAGTACCACAACCTGACACAACACTACCACCTTTAGGGGCCCGGTGGCCTGGTGGCTAAAGCTCCCGCTTCACACACGGAGGGCCCGGGTTCGATTCCCGGCGGGTGGAAACATTTCGACACGTTTCCTTACACCTGTTGTCCTGTTCACCTAGCAGCAAATAGGTACCTGGGTGTTAGTCGACTGGTGTGGGTCGCATCCTGGGGGACAAGATTAAGGACCCCAATGGAAATAAGTTAGACAGTCCTCGATGACGCACTGACTTTCTTGGGTTATCCTGGGTGGCTAACCCTCCGGGGTTAAAAATCCGAACGAAATCTTATCTTATCTTATCTTACCTGATACAGTACCACAACCTGACACAACACTACCACCTGACACAGTACCACAACCTGACACAACACTGCCACCTGACACAGTACCTCCACCTGTACCACAGTACCACAACCTGACACAACACTACCACCTGACACATTACCACCACCTGACACAGCACCACCACCTGACACAGCACCACCACCTGACACAGTAACACCACCTGACACAGCACCACCACCTGACACAGTACCACTACCTGACACAGTACCAACACCTGACACAGCACCACCACCTGACACAGCACCACCACCACCTGACACAGCACCATCACCTGACACAGCACCACCACCACCTGACGCAGCACCACCACCACCTGGCACACCACCACCACCTGACACGCCACTACCACCTGACACACCACCACCACCTGACACACCACCACCACCTGACACAGTACCACCACCTGACACAGTACCACCACCTGACACAGCACCACCACCTGATACAGTACCACCACCTGACACAGCACCACCACCACCTGGCACACCACCACCACCTGACACAGCACCACCACCTGACAGCACAACCACCACCTGACACACCACCACCACCTGACACAGCACCACCACCTGACACAGCACCACCACCTGACACAGCACCACCACCTGACACAGCACTACCACCTAACAGAGCACCATCACCTGACACAGCACCACCACCTGACACAGCACCACCACCTAACACAGCACCACCACCTGACACAGCACCACCACCTGACACAGCACCACCTAACACAGCACCACCACCTGACACAGCACCACCACCTGACACAGTACCACTACCTGACACAGCACCACCACCTGACACAGCACCACCACCTGACACAGCTCCACCACTTGACACAGCACTACCACCTAACAAAGCACCACCACCTGACACAGCACCACCACCTAACACAGCACCTCCACCTGACACAGCACCACCACCTGACACAGCACCACCACCTGACACAGCGCCACCACCTGACACAGCACTACCACCTAACAGAGCACCACCACATAACACAGCAGTACCACCTGACACAGCACCACCACCTGACACAGCACCACCACCTGACACAGCACCACCATCTGACACAGTACCACCACCTGACACAGCACCACCACCTGACACAGTACCACCACCTGACATAACACTACCACCTGACACAGTTCCACCACCTGACACAGCACCACCACCTGACACAGCACCACCACCTGACACAGCACCACCACCTGACACAGTACCACCACCTGACACAGCACCACCACCTGACACAGTACCACCACCTGACACAGCACCACCACCACCTGACGCAGCACCACCACCTGACACATCACCACCACCTGACACAGCACCACCACTTGACACAGCACCACCACCTGACACAGTACCACCACCTGACACAGCACCACCACCACCTGACGCAGCACCACCACCACCTGACGCAGCACCACCACCACCTGGCACACCACCTGACACAGCACCACCACCTGACACAGCACCACCACTACCTGATACAACACCACCACCACATGACACAGCACCACCACCTGACACAGCACCACCACCTGACACAGTACTACCACCTGACATAGCACCACCACCACCACCTGACACAGTACCACCACCTGACACAGTACCACCACCTAACACAGCACCACCACCTGACACAATACCACTACCCGATACAGTACCACCACCTGACACAGCACCACCACCTGCCACAGTACCACCACCTGACAGAAGTACCACCACCTGACACAGTAACACCAGCTGACACAGCACCACCACCTGACACAGTACCACCACCTGACACAGTACCACCACCTGACACAGTACCACCACCTGACACAGCACCACACCACCTGACACAGCATCACCACCACCTGACACAGTACCACCACCTGACGCAGCACCACTACCTGACAGCACCACCACCACCTGACACAGCACCACTACCTGACACAGCACCACCACCTGACGCAGCACCACCACCTGACATAGTACCACCACCACCTGACACAGTACCACCACCTGACACAGCACCACCACCTATCAGCACCACCACCTAACACAGCACCACCACCTGATACAGCACCACCACGTGACACAACACCACCACCTAACACAGCACCACCACCTAACACAGCACCACCACCTAACACAGCACCACCACCTGATACAGCACCACCACGTGACACACCACCACCTAACACAGCACCACCCCATGTTGAAAGAGAGTAACAAGTGGGGTGAGGTAGGCTGAGACAGTGGAGCTGGAATCACCCACTTCCCTCGTCACAGAGGCTCATAAGCAACGTTATTTACGTACAGATACGCATAAATACAATTACAGAGATTAACGTTGTTACAGTTATCACACAGAGTACCCCAGAAAACTTAACGGAGTAACTTATTTCCACTTCGATCCTTATAATATCTTATAATTTAGGCCTGCTCTTGTTGCCACACCTCGTTCAAAATTTGATCGTAAGGCTAGTTAGTTGTTATCAGTTAGTAAGATAAAATTATATAGTTCTAATCAGTTAAGTTAGGCTAGGTATGTAGGTGTCAGTATCTTAAAGACACATGTGCAACAGTTAGGTATCTTCATTCAGAAACGCTTCGCCTACACAGAATAACTTAATTATCAACTTGTCTGTACTGCATACCATCATATTCACAGTAACGTAAGTATAGACATTGTTGTATTTCTATAGGTCTACAACTTGGCAATATAGGCGTCAGGAGACCAGAGTTTGGGTCAGCCGCGCAGTAATGAAGATGCGGCAATAATTTCGTGTCTCGAAGTCTTAGTGTAGCCTAAGTGGCACATTTTTTTTCACCCCTGCGTCTTAAGTTCAAGGATATTCCATTTTTAAAACCTCAGTGTATGGTTCCACGCCCTGTGGTGGCGTGTCAGGTGGTGGCACTGTGAGTGCCACCAGGTAAGTACTCCAGTACTACAGGTAAGTCAACATAACCTGTACGGCGTTAGAAACTGCGCAATTATTAGAAACAGTGAGGTTTTGCTGGTTCGCGAACTCGTAACAACACTATTGCAAACCACATGCCATGAGTTCAATCCCCGCCCGTTCCCTGGCTTGATAGGTTTTACTGGACTTGTCTGAGAGTCGACTGAGAGTCGACTGAGAGTCGACTGAGAGGACTGAGAGGCTTCATCGTGATGTGGAAGCCACGTTAAGATATACACCCAGATACACTAGTCTATACCTTGTTAACTCCACTGGGATCATTTCTACAAACCAATCATACAAGGATTGGCGAAGACTGGGATTCAGCGTGGGTTGTGACTGAGTTAGCGTGGGTTGTGACTGACTTAGCGTGGGTTGTGACTGACTTAGCGTGGGTTGTGACTGACGAGGGTATTGATTAATTAGGACAGTCAAGCAAAGAACTTTTTGTCGACACCACCTGACACAGCAGCACCACCTGACACATCAGCACCACCTGACAGAGCACCACCACCCGACACAGCAGCATCACCGGACACAGCAGCACCGCATGACACAGCAGCACCACATGACACAGCATCACCTGACATAGCATCACCTGACACAGCAGCACCACCTGACACAGCAGCACCACCTGACACAACAGCACCACCAGACACAGTACCACCACCTGACACATCACCACTACCTGACACAGTACCACCACCTGACAACTTACCACCCCCTGACATCCTCCACAGCACCACCTAGAGGTTTGTACCCAAAAGTAACAGAAATTACTAGAAAGCGAGGATGAGCCCTTGGTTCACTCAAAGGTGTATAGCGGCCAAAACTATGTGTGCTAGATAATGGAAAAAGTATAGAAGGCAAAGGACCCAGGAGAATAATACGAGCAGTCATAGAGCAAGAAATGAATATGCACAGGTAAGAAGGGAGGCCCAACGACAGTACGAAAACGACATAGCAGCGAAAGCCAAATCTGATCCGAAACTGTTGTACAGCCACATCAGGAAGAAAACAGCAGTCAAGGACCAGGTAATCAGGCTGAGGAAGGAAGGAGGAGAGATCACAAGAAACAACCGAGAAGTATGTAATAAGCTCAACATGAGATTCAAAGAAGTGTTCACAGAAGAGACAGAAAAAGCTCCAGAAAGACGGAGAGGTGGGGGTACACCAAGTTTTGGACACAATACATACAACCGAGGAAAAAGTGAAGTGAAGAGACTGCTATGCGAGCTAGATACCTCAAACGCCATGGGGCTCGATAATATCTCTCCATGGGTCCTGAGAGAGGGAGCAGAGGTGCTATGTGTATCATTAACATCAACCTTTAACACATCTAACAAAACAGGGCAACTACCTAAAGTATGGAAGACAGAAAATGTAGTCTCAATCTTTAAAAAATGAGACAGACACGAAGCATTAAACTATAGACCAGTGTCACTGACATGTATAGTATGCAAAGTCATGGAGAAGATTATCAGGAGAACAGTGGTGGAGTACCTTGAAAGATATGAGCTTATCAACGACAACCAGCACGGTTTCAGGGACGGGAAATCCTGTGTCACAAACCTACTGGAGTTCTATGACAGGGTGACAGCAGTAAAACAAGAGAGATAGGGGTGGATAGATTGCGTTTTCTTGGACTGTAAAACGGCTTTTGACACAGTTCCCCGCAAGAGATTAAGGCATAAGCTGTAAGGCCAGGCAAGTATAACAGGGAAGGCAATACAATGGATCAGGGAATACCTGTCAGGAAGACATCAGCGAGTCATGGTACGTGACGAGGTGTCAGAGTGGGCACCTGTAACGAGCGGGGTTCCACAGGGGTCAGTCCTAGGACCGGTGCTGTTTCTGGTATATGTGAACGACATGACTGAAGGAATAGACTCAGAAGTGTCCCTATTTGCAGATGATGTGAAGTTGATGAGAATAATTCAATCGGATGAGGATCAGGCAGAACTACAAAGGAATCTGGACAGGCTGCAGGCCTGGTCCAGAAACTGGCTCCTAGATTTCAACCTCACCAAGTGCAAAGTCATGAAGATTGGGGAAGGGTAAAGAAGACCGCAGACGGAGTACAGTCTAGGGGGCCAGAGACTACAAACCTCACTCAAGGAAAAGGATCTTGGGATGAGTATAGTACCAGGCACATCTCCTGAGGCGCACATCAACCAAATAACTGTTGTAGCATACGGGCGCCTAGCAAACCCAGGAATTGTTTTCCGACATCTCAATAATGAATCGTACAGGATCCTGTACATCGTGTGTCAGGCCTATATTGGAGTATGCAGCACCACTTTGGAATCCACACCTAGCCAAGCATGTAAGGAAATTAGAGTACTCGCAAAGGTTTGCAACAAGGCTAGTCCCGGAGCTAAGGGGCATGTCCTACGAGGAGAGGTTAAGGGAAATCGACCTGATGACACTGGAGGATACGAGAGATAGGGGGGATATTATAACGACATGCAAAATACTGAGAGGAATTGATAAGGTGGATAGAACAGGATGTTCCAGCAACAAGGGATCACAATTGGAAGTTGAAGACTCAGATGAATCACAGGGATGTTAGGAAGTATTTCTTCAGTCCCAGAGTTCTTAGGAAGTGGAATAGTCTGGGAAGTGATTAGTGGATGCAGGATCCATAAATAGCTTTAAGAAGAGGTAGGATAGAGCTCATCGAGCAGAAAGAGTGACCTAGTAGCGACCAGTGAAAAGGCAGGGCCAGGAGCTGTGAATCGACCCCTGCAACCACAACTAGGTGAGTGCAACTAGGTGAGTACAGCACTACCAGCTATCACCCTCTACAGCACCACCACCTCCTAACATCTTCCACAGCAACACCATCACCTAACGTCCTCCACAGCACCATCACCATCACCTGATAAAACTTCCACAACACCACCTGACGCAGCACCATTCTTTTTCAACCTTCACAGCGGGTCGTTCACACGTGATCTCTCACAGGTGGTCTTTCACAGGTGATCATGCACATTGATCGTACACAGGTGGTGCACAGTCGTACGCAAGTGGTGACACATTTAAGTGCTAGAGAAGCTTCGCAAAGGGTCACTAACTTACAGGTTTCACTGTGTAACCTGGGCCCTCTTCTGACCGGTTGTGTTAGTTGTTGAGTGATGGCTCTCTCACCTTCAGTGTTGCGTACACACACACACACACACACACACACACACATATCAATAACAATACTGCGACTAGCCGAGGACTCGAACCCATGTCATTTTGGCCCGCCCAGTGGTGAGCGAAAATCACACATGACGCTCTAACCCACAGGACCACGCAATCCTACAAGAATCACGCACCCAGCAGAGCTAGGTGTTTTACCGTGATCCGAGGACATATGGTGGTGTGGGTGCCTCTGAGCTAATTTCACTCTACTCCCCTTTTGGTGTACTAGCTCACCATGAGGCGGGCCAAAACGACATGGGTTCGAATTCTCGGCCAGTCGCAGTGTTGTTATTGATTCAATACCACTTGTTCGTGGTTACAATAATATAATATATATATATATATATATATATATATATATATATATATATATATATATATATATATATATATATATATATATATATATATATATATATTATTGTGACCACGAACAAGTGGTATTGGCCGAGGATTCGAACCCACGTCATTTTGGCCCTGCCTTGTGGTGAGTGAAAATCACATGACGCATTAGCCCACAGGATCACACAATCCTACATAAACCAAGCACCCAGCCAAGCTAGGTGTGTTACTCTTGGTCTGAGGACACATCGCACAACAAAGCAACACCTCGCACACGCGTGACGACACCCGACTCGGTGAAACCCATTTAATACTCTACCCAAGAATTAATAATTATCACTTGTTTAATGTATCATTAAATTCTTCCCAAATTTTATTAATTATAAATGAATCTAATTTATATAAACCAAAGGAAATATTCATATTATTTTCAAAACTGCTTTTTATTTAACATGATATCAACTGTTTATACATGGTATCACCTGTTTATACATGATATCACCTGTTTATACATGATATCACCTGTTTATACATGATATCACCTGTTTATACATGATATCACCTGTTTATACATGATATCACCTGTTTATACATGATATCACCTGTTTATACATGATATCACCTGTTTATACATGATATCACCTGTATACTGTGAACTTATTTGCTTATATATACACAAGTAATCGAAGACAAAATAGAGTAACTCAGAAAGAGGAGAAGAGGAAGAACAAGACGCTGAGTGAAGAGACAGACTTATTAAGAGAATAGAAGATGATCGAGCTGAGGGAAATCAAACAATGAATAATTGTTAATAGTAAGATGATGGAACCAAGTTAACGTAAATATTGCAAGTGACAGAGGATGTTATAAAGACTTTTTAGATCATTTTACAATATTTGTAAATAATTTATATATTTAAAAAAAAATCAAAGTAAAAGTCCATAAAAATAAATATTATTGTTGAATATTTCATATATTTTTAAAAAAAATATTACACCAGAAAGGAAAATTATTTAATGATTATATATGATTATTAAGGGTTAATAAAACGTGAATGTGGGAGAGGAAAATTAGAGGCGATACTCTAGAAGATTTTATACCAGTTAGGATATCAATTTAGACAGAAATTAGATGGTATTATTCTAACAGTGGGATTGAGTCTTCAAACAGACACAATAAAGCATCAGGTATAAAACAGAAAATCAGACTTCGGTAAGCGCGGAAGGTACGCTGGAATATGCGTAGAGATCGAAGCGATAGTTACAGAAAACCACAGAGAAATTTGTGAGGAATTAAGCAGATTTGAGGAGTCAGTCACTGAGAAAACAAGGTTAAAGGAAGAATGCATAGTTAAAGGAACTAATTAGCGTATATTAGAATTTATTTCCAAATGGAGGAAGTAATGAAAGTACCAAAAGTGTTAAATACGTGAAAAGTCATGGGGCCTGATGGTATGTAGCCAGAGGTACTGAAAGGAGAGGAAGAATTATGTGAACCCGTAGCCATGAACTACAGCATGCCGCTATAATAATAATGATAATAATAATAATAATAATAATAATAATAATAATAATAATATCTTCATTTACAAGTACATGTACAGATCATAGCTGACATCAATGACATACTACTATATAGAAAGCCGCTTGTTATGCAGAGCATTTCCCGCAAATTAGGTCAGTTTTGTCCCAGGATGCGACCCACACCAATCGACTAACACACAGTTACCCATTTTATTGATGGGTTAATATAGACAACCAGTGTAAGGAAACACGTCCTATGTTTCCATCCCTTCTCCGGGAATCGAGCCCGAATCCTCACCGTGTGACGCGAGAGCTTTTGCCACCAGGCCACGGAGCACCAAGACAAGAAGCCTAGCAGATAGCTGGAAAACTACAAAAGTGATCCCAGTATACGAGCAGGAGACAACCAAGATCCACTGAATCCTGTACAGGTATCTTTGATGCGTGTACTCTCCAAGTTACTGGAAAACATTGTTGGGAAAAGTCTGGTAGCACCTACAAATATCGACTAGTTTACAGAAAACCATCAAGGATTTATGGAAGGTAAGACTTGCCTTACTAACCTCTTGAAGTTCTATGATAGAATGACGGAAATCAAGCAAGAGAAAACAAAGATAGGTCAGCTGCATTTGACTCTGTGACTCACGAAATCGTAATGGCACGATTGCAAACCGCCCGTGGTATGGTTTGACTCTGTGCTCTACTAGAGACTGGCTCACAAATTTGAGGAGCAAACAGGGATATAAGGTAAAGTTATACAATGGATCAAAGAATACCTAATGAACAGAAGACACAGTATGATGATAAGAGATCTTTCAGAATGGGAAAGTGTAACAGGTGGGATTCCCCAAGGATTAGTTCTAGGGTCGTTAATATTCTTAGTTTATGTATATGACCTGCCAGAAGGGATTGCCTCAAATGTCTCAATGTTTACTGGTGGCATAAAACTAATGAGAAGAATTCAAACGAAAGAAGATAGTGAAAGCAGCAGAGGGACATGAATAAAATGAAAGAATGGTCGAACTAGTGGTTACTGGAGTTCAACCCAAGCAAGTGCAAGGTCATGACAAACTGTGGATGGAAATAGGCGGCAACTCACGAAATACAGCTTTAGAGGCGAGAAACTGCAAAAATATCCCTCAAGAAGATCTTGGAGTGAGCATCACACCCAACATATCACCCGAGGTGGACATAAATCACATAACATCTGTAACGTATGAGGGCAGCTAATCTCAGAACTGCCTTCAGAAACCTTAGTAGAGAATATTTCAGGACTCTCTACATGACTTGCGTGCGGCTCCCATCTGATCAGACATCTTTGTCAACTAGAAAAGGTGTAAGGGTTTGTAACCAAACTTTCCCAGACCTGAGAGGATTAAGTTAAGAGGACAGACTAAAGGAACCAAACTTGACGACTTTACAAATAAGTACGATTAGCAGAGACATAATTACGACATTCAGAGTACTCAGAGGCTTTGGCAGAGCAGATGAGGGGCAGATTTTTGAAGTGAGAAGCGATGGGACATAGACAGAACCTATAAACACAAATAAGCCTTAGGGACGGAAGAATTTAATTTTTTCTGTCGCAGTGTGGAAAATGAATGGAATGAGCTAAATGAAGAAATGGTAGAGGCAAACTTAATGCACTGTTTCAAAAGTAGGTATGACACGGTCCATGTGGTAGGAAGCCAATAATTTCTGCAATTTTAGTTTTAGAGGTGGGTCAAGAGCTGAGAATCAACCCCTGTAAATGCAGTTGTGTAAGTACAACTTGTGTACACACACACACACACACTAACATAAAGTACATCACAAGTACTTGTACATGGTACCTACGTCTATAGAAGAAGTACGTAGGAACTGGTAAAGAAAACCATTTTGAAGCAAGACACGTTTTAATTGAAACTGACAGGAGACTCCAGCAGTGGTCCGTCTGCCTCGCCCTCCTGACTCGGACTCGGGTACTATAGTACATAAACAATAGCTTACCTGATAGTCCAGCGATACGTTTAAATATAAATGTGATATCTGGTTTCTTGTATTAAAGCGCTATCGGCATGCGAGCTAGACTGAGATAAATGAATTCATTAACATTACGCCATGCAGCTCTGCAGGAAATCTTATTTGAATTCTTAATTCGATTTTGCGTCATGGAAAATATTAAGTTGATGCAAATGAGAAAGTTGTAAAAATAGAGAGATCATAGAAGTAATTAATAATCAGTAATGCACAGAGTCAGCAAAATCAGCAGAGGCATCAATATTCAGCAGACTCTCGCAAGAATTTTTTTTACATTCTTTAATTTTGTATACAAACAATCTTATTAAAACTGTAACCTGGTAAGGAAGCAGGTTATTTACTTTTCCAAGACCCGAACTCGTGAAAAGAAATTTACAGCCGCAAAATATTAAATATATTACATCTGTGTAGGCTGAAAACTCTGTGATTAATTTTGCATACGTGATATTTAAAATAACATAAAAATAACTTTGATGCACAGAAACTCAATTATAACATTTGCTGAATAGCATTTCCAAAAAGATTATAAAGAAAATACACTGAATTTAATAAACAAGACTTGTGATACATTAAATATACCACATACGTAATTAAATATATAAAGGATATTGACACCGAGATCTGCTAATACGAAATTTCCTTACGTTTTCTCAGACTAAAAATCTGACCGAGAAGACGAGTGGCTGAGGACGTGAAGATTTGCTATATGACGTATATTTCTAGATCTAACTTCATATGTGAACTAACTTGGGCTGTATCAGTTCTTTGATCAGAAAAAAGTGTAGTAACAGTAGATATACTGTCTTTTGTTAGTTTTTTAGTCATCATTATCACCAGCACCATTTTTTTAGTCATTATAGTCTTGATGGACTGAACACATCGACTCCAGGCTGAGGGACTGATTACCTCAAACTCCTCCTAATCTTCCACTGTTATTCTCTGTACTGGACTGAAGAAGCCACTGGCTGGCGAAACGTTTCCTCACTAAAGATTCCCATATGTTGCACAAGTGTCCCAGTCTTCAACTTGTCGGTTTTCAAAACCATTCTCATCATACCTGCGCACCCACCACCTAACCTGACCCATTATATATACTCCGTGTGTTCTGTTTCTGTATTTGATTAAAAAAAACTGATTAGCTCAACATCTTAATAAATGACATTGTTATCGTAATGCATATGTGTCTTTCTTGGATAGTTGCCAGTGTTAGCTGCTATTACCTCGGTGAGAGAAAGAGAGAGAGAGAGAGATTTAGATTTATATTCTTTGGGTTTAACTCCAATCGACTTCACCAGGACCCTTAAGACCGCATGTAAATACGTTTAGAGAGAGTACACTTCTCGGTGTATATATCCTGTGTATACTTCACAACAGAATCTTCAACATAACACCGGGACTTAATATTACACAGATATGTTCAACTCCTTTACCAATCATCGCCTCTGTTATAACACTAATAAGTATTCATTCATAGCCAAATATTGCTTACTGTTTCCAGGAGTTACTATATGTCTCTATTGGCCGTAATTTGTCTCGTCCTCTGTTATAACTTATATTTTTAAAAGGGTGGACCGGTAAGGCAACTGAAGACCTCTATCAGATGACCAAAAATTCCATCTGTAGGTCATCATATGACTCAGTCCCGCGTCAGGAAACATATGAACTGTTTCCTGATAAACCTTACCTAACCTAACCTTCCGTGCGGCCAACTCTGCTTTTCAGCGGTGAAAAGTAGCAATAAATGGTCGTCTATACGAGATTTTTTGCCTTCATCTTTCGGCTCATTCCAAAATTCGGTTGCTTATCTGGCTTTAAAGCCTATTGTCTACACCAAGGTCATTAAGACTAGATATCACTTGTTCACTAATAGTCAGAATTGCCTTAACCCCTAAAATACGAAATAAAGCAAAATCAGTGTATATACACTGAGAGACATACACCTCTCAGTATATATACCCTGTGTTGCCAACCTCGAACCATATCATATATGTTAAAAGATACGCCAATTGTCGTTAAGATAACAGCACCGTAATGGTCTACCTCGACCACAATCTGTTTGACACTGTCAGAACTTCAAATTCGATATTTTGTACCCTTTCGTGTGGCATTGGCCTCATTTGCATTTAAAGTGAAATTTCTCAGACTGGCTTAAAACTTACCAGCTGTAATCCCACAGACTTTGAGAGAAAGAAAGAGGGTATTAAGGGAAGGAGACGCAATGAAGTCAGTGGATGAGAGGAGAGACCAGGAATGGATATGGTAGGCGGGATTAATGAAGCCGAAGGTAATTATAAAGACGATATGGATAGTTAGTTGTTAATTGGGGTTAAAGTCTCAGTAACGCTTCTTAAAACCTGTTCACCACAGTTGCCAACACTCTAAACTATTCACTGAGTAAATAGTCAGCGAATATTCAAGACTGAGATAATTATTTGTGTAAGGACAACACTACGATCCAGGCTGCCAGTCGCAGGAGTTGTGTATTGCAAGATAGAAGGGCATTTTAACTTTAGTTTCGGCACGTCTGGCAAGACAGTAAGGGTGAAAGCAATTTTTTTTAGATCACTCAACCTTGGTGGGACACAGCCGGTGTGTAAAAAAAAATCTATACAATATTTGGGCATTAAGGCGTAGGAAGTTTGTCCGAAAATTTCAAGAATGAACCAATAGTTAAGGAGTTGGTAAAAAAACCTAAAAGAAATTTATGAGTTCAAATAATAGTGCTGAAAGTTTTTCTAATGGTAAAAGTGACATGACAAAAGTGAGGGAAACCAATGTTGTGTAAAGTAACTCAGGGAAGTTTCAAATTTGTATCCAAATATTTCTATATTTTTGACTTAACAACTTGTAAGTGGAAACAAATATTTTGAAAAAAGTTAGTTATTTTATTCAACTCCAAATTAATTTAAGTAAAAATCCTGGTGTTTAAGGCTGGTGGTCCATTGGACAGAGTGATGCGCACTGTGGTCAGTTCACACAGGACTGGGCATGGCAACTCAGGATCGAGTCCTGGCCAAGCCGCAGTTCTGTTAATGTTATATATATATATATATATATATATATATATATATATATATATATATATATATATATATATATATATATATATATATATATATATATATATATATATCATTAACATATAACGCTTTCACCATCACTCTCTTGCCAGAAGTGCAGAAACCACAGTTAAGATGTCCCTCCACTTTCAACACCCAAAACCTTGAGATTGCAGGCACTGTACCTCCTACCTCCAGGACTCGAGTCCGGCTTGCCGGTTAATAATATAATAATAATAATATGTTTATTTACTACAAGTACATGTACAAGGTATACAGACCATAGCTGATATCAGTGACATACTACTATATAGAAAGCCGCTTGTTATGCAGAGCATTTCCCGCAAATTAGGTCAGTTTTGTCCCAGGATGCGACCCACACCAGTCGACTAACTCCCAGGTTCCCATTTTACTTATGAGGAAAATAGACATCCGGTGTAAAGATACAGGCCCAGTGTTTCTACCCTCGCTGGAAATCGAACCCAGACCGTCGCCGTGTGAAGAGAGAGCTTAAGCCACCAGACCACGGGGTTTCCCTGAATCCCTTTGTAAATATAACTTACTCACACACCAACAGCATGCCAGGTAAATAAAACCACTTGCCTCCAATCACTCCCATTTAACACGCTCACACACCCCTGTTGGATGTCTAAGACCCTCGCGTACAAAACCTCCTTCACCCACTGGTTCCAGCCTTTCCTAAGGCCGTCCCAACCCGCCTTCCCTCCAATACAGATTTACACACCCTTCCAGTCATCCTATTTTGCTTCATTTTTTTTCTAAATACCAGAAGAACCTTAACAACCCCTCCTCAGCCCTCTGGATAATACTTTTAGTAACTCTGCACCTTCTTCTAATCTCCAAACTACGGATTTTTTGTCTAATATTCACACCGCACATTGCCCTAAAACACATCTCCATTGTCTCCAGCCTCCTGGTTGCTGCAACATTCACAACCCATGCTTCACATCCAATTAGAGTGTTGATTACCACTTCACTCTTATACAATTCCCTTTTTGGCTCCATGGATAATGTTATATTTCTCCATGGATGTCTCAGTGCACCACCCACCTTTTTCATCTAGTCAGTTCTATGGTTCACCTCATCCCAGATATCTGAACACATTCACTTCCTCCATATTCAGCCCTTCCAATCTTATATCCAACCTTTCATTATCTAAACTTTGTTATTACCCTCATCACTTTGGTCTTTCCAATGTTCACTTCTTGTTTTACATACCCTCTCAAATTCATTAACCATCATTTGCAACTTTTTTTTCAGAATCTCCCGAAAGTACAGTGTCATCAGCAGAAAGCAACTGTGACAACTCCCACTTTGTATTAAATTCTATTTTAATACCACCCCTCTTCCTAACACCCTAAAATTCATTTCTTTTACTACCCCATCTATAAATGAATTAAACAACCATGGAGACATCACGTATCCATTACTGGAAAAATAATCTCCCTCTCTCTCTCTCCTACTTAATCTAATCTGAACCTTACTATCCTCATAAAAACTCTTAACTGCTTTCATTAGCCTTCCACCTATTCTATACACTTGCTACATCTACGACATTGTTTCCCTATGCACCTTATCATATACCTTTTTTAAAACCATAAATGCAACGACAACGTCCTTACCCCTTGATCTATACACTCTCTACCCTTTCTAAAACCTCTATGTTCATCTGCGATACTGCTCTCCGTTTTACCCTTAATTCTTTCAGGTAATAACTCTACCGTACACTTTACCTGGAATACTCAGTAGTCTTATTTCCCTATAATTCTTACTCTCTCTTTTTTTTTTTTGACACTGTTTAGCATGATGGATTAAAATATAAACTCTGTACCTCCTTTCATTTCACAATAAATATGATAAAATTGTTATTTAACTTTTTTGATGACCGCACGATGCGTATACGATTTAGTAATCAATGTTCGGACTATTTCACCTTATATGCAGGTGTTCCTCAGGGATGTCCTATCTCCTACACTATATATTCTTTACACAAATGATTTACCAGAACAACTATATCCAAATACACTTACACTATCCTATGCAGATGACATTACACAATTCACAACACATGAAAACATTAGATTCTTAGCACGCAGAACACAACGGGAGGTCGACAGGATTACTGCATGGGAATTACAATGGAGAGTTAAAACCAACCCGAACAAATCAAAGATAACGTACTTTCACAGAAGGCGAGAAGTCCCAATTCCCATCGAACTCAAGATGAGCACCTCCCGCACACCTATCCCACGCACCTCTTCCACAATTATCCTTGGGGTTACCTTAGACAATAGCTTAAACTTTCAAACCACACATCACTGCCAAGACTGCAATGGCTAAGATTGCACTCTTGAAGCTTTATAAGCTAAAAGGAATGCATCCTAAGACAAAATTACACCTCTATAAAGCCATCATTCGACCTCTTCTTACATATGCTCCACTTGCTTTGACGTTAACTGCTAAAACAAACGCTTTAAAATTCCAACGTATCCAGAATCGAGCATTACGTTGGGTGTTGGGAGTGAGGTGGGACGATTTCACCACCAGTGATTCTCTTCATCTCACAACCAACACACCAGCTCTGAACGAGTACTGGAAGACACTAAGTGACAAACAACTTGACAGACTTGAGACATACCATGACTATTAGACTTCATATTTAGGAGACACTGTCAGGCGTCCTTATAATAATGTAAATCTCTTCTC